>NW_008587518.1:0-15654 GCF_000691845.1 Merops nubicus
CGGCGGTCTCCAAAACCGTCTGCAAGGCCACGACCCACGAGGTCATGGGGCCCAAGAAGAAGCACCTAGACTGTGAGTACCGGGGAGGGATGGCGGCCGAAGGGCTTTCGTCCTGCCGGGCTCACCGGCGTTCTGGGGAGCGGAGTACTTGCTGCAGGGCTACCTCTTTCCCCACCGGCCTCGCATGGACGTGGAGTCTCGTGAGGCGGAGGAGCTCAGTGTGCTTCAGCATAGGACGTTCTCCGGCGGGGTGGGGGGACCGAGGTTCGGGGACGTGGCGATGGAAAGCTTAGGAGAGGCTGTTCAGTGTATTTGGTCTACAGAAGGGGCCTCAGGAGCCCATCCCGATGCACAAGGCCCTGGAGAATGTGAGCTTCTGGAAGATAGGACTTGCCCCGTACCCCTTCCTTGCAGAGAGATAACTACAGAGGCTAAGCAGAAGAATGGGCTGTGATTTCCTTGCTAATTGATCTCATTTGTGTTTTGCTAGGGCCCTCCTCCATTCTGCGGAGGAGATGCAGAAGGGTACCTTAATTTTTTTCCCAGATAGTCTACTAGAAAAAAGAAAGAACTGTTTCTCTGTCATTCTAAGTCTTCCACGTAGAAGAGTGTGTGAAATGAGTGCTTGAGGGGCCAACCTCTCTCAGTAACGGTGTTCTTAGTCTTACCTTTCTAGTCTGTCTCCTTCACTTGAGAAGTTGGGCCTAAGAGGACTTCTTTAGACTTTCAGTACCTGAGCTTAAAATCTCATACAGCACTGGCCAATTTCAGCTTCTGTTAATAATTGATCCAAGGTGGGAAGGCTTAAAAGGTTTTCTATAAACTCTGTTCTGTCCAGGTGATTTTGAAGAGAATGATGAAGTTCATATTGGTGTGTTTCCCAGTGAACTGTAAGGTCACAGGGCTGAAGATGTTCTTGGCTTGAATACCTGATTATCTCACATCTATTTATTTTCGGTTCTTTAAGAACCGTTCTTTTTCCACCCACCCCCCCCCTTTTCACTCCTCCCAGTATCTAGTGGAAGATACTGGAGGGAGATGTACAGAAGGTACAGCCACACGTGTGCTTTCTTCTTTCCTCCCACCCACATCTGTGACGTGAAGGTTAAGACTTCATGTGTCTTGAATTTGTACCTTCTGAGTTGCTCTGTATCCAAATGAGAAGACCAGATGATAGATGGGGTTGATTGTACTGTAGCTATTTTTTCTTTCCCCCAAAACACGTCTGACTGAAATGGTTAACAAAGTCTTGTTCTGCAAATACCTGGAAATGTATTAATGTGATTAATTTTATTTTATTTTTTTTTTTAGGGCAGCCCTCGAACAGCTGCCTCAGTTTCTTCCTAGTATTCCCTCTTCCCTTTCAGCTCTTGCCTGAGGACTGAGTAGTAATGGAGTGGCTTTGTTAATTTTTGGTCAGCCCAGAGTGTCAGAAGGCTGAGGAAACCTTTGGGCTTTAAGTAATGTTTCATATGAAGGTTTATGTATGAAGTTGTGATTTTACTGGATTTCACACAACAGAAGGAAGGCTTTCTGAGTAAAAACTTTGTTAAGTTTAGTGTGGAATAGCACTAGAAGTGCAGTTTCAGTAATAAGGCTTTCAGCACCTGAATTATTTAATGGTTTAAACTTTATGAAAAAGAATACCAAACTGACCAGACAACTGCTCTTCAGGCTCTTGTGTGTATACAGGGCTGGTGTTGTGAGCACGGTTGCTGGAGGCATTTTGAGACCTGTAGAGTGCTTGAGCTTCCTTGGAAAGCTATCTGGTAGTTGCTGGATGAAAAGACCATTCCTGTATTTCCCTTGTCTACTCTAGACTGTCAAAAGTCCCAGTTCCTGCCTCTTTCTCAGAGAGTTCTCATATCAAAGTAAAGGAAACTTGTGGGGTTTTATTAGTTTTACTACCAGTTACTATTTTTTTAGTGGTTAAGATAAATCATGGGTAGATGAATTTTGTTAGAAGTCTCTGTTCCTGGCATCAGGAAATGACACATGGTTTCATACTTTGAAAATTTTCTTTGTTTCTACCGTTTATGGTTATATTTTTAAAAATGAATGCTTTTTGCACAAGCTGTGACTCGAGCCCCATGTCTGAATTATTTGTGTGTATCTTCCTTTTGCAGCAAACAATTTAACTGCTTGATAAGTCCTGTGAACTGACATATCACTGGGGATAACAATTAATACGCTGGTCTTCATAGGCAGCATGCTTCGTAAATGTTTTTCTAATTGATGTTTATTGTGATAATAAGACTTGGTTTGTTAAAGGTTGTCTCCTGGATGAGTTGATAAGCTGAGTTTTCTAATACTGTCCTGGAATGAAGGCTTGGTTTTGTAGCATTTTCTGTGACCATGACATACATTCTTGTTAATGTGGTATTATTTGGAGACATCATAATCTCTGACTATTCTGTTTTTGGAATTCTTTAATAAATTTGAGCCATTACCAATACATTTCAGTAGCTCAGCCTCACATTAAGTCAAAAATAGGGGAAAATCCAACACAGGCACCTGTGCATGTGATTATTCTGTGTTAATCTTGCTCTTGACTGTCTGTGGAGTTTCAAAACTGAAGTGCTCCCTGTCTTAGGTTTTTATATTCCCTCTGCGTTTCCCTCAGTGACTGTTACCTTTGTAATCAAAGGCTGTAAAAAAGGCATTTTTAGCCCATAATGATGAAAATACAGTCTACTCCAAAGAACATTCTTTCCCTCCCTTTACAAAGCTTAGTAGCTTGTTTCATTCGAGGGAGGAAGAATTGTAATTTACAAGTGGACGTGGCTTACGATAGGTAGCAACAATCATTTTACAGTTATATACTGTGCACTCATGATATGTTGGGTTTTTTTCCCTCCAGTTTTTAAAGTCCAGTCATATAACTGGGATAAGAGTTTTCTGTTTTGTAATCTAGAAGCTGCTGTTGTAATGATGGATTCTTTGTTTTACAGTAGTCTGACAGGTTTAGTAGTCTTGAAACCCTCAAAACATAGTTCATTAAATTTCTTTTACAGAAAACCCAGTTTCAGTAGGACTTTGTCCTAGTTTTCACACCTCTCTGAGTAGTGACAGCTCAAAACTGGTTTGTGGGTTTAACTTGTATGCTGAGATTGATACAACCTTTTCTCTGGTGGCTAGCTTTTTGTTGCTGTGTTCAGTGCCATATAGTGATGCTTGGAACAGGTGCTTTAGGTTTTTTGTAAATCATGCTGGCAAATGTGTTGCAGGTTTTGGGTTTTGTGTTGTGGTGTGGCTTTTTTTTGGGTTTGTTATGTTTTGTTTTCTCCCCAGTGGCTTTGCTTGCATGTATATGGGTGGTGGATAATACTAGGAAAACCGGAAGACAAATAGTTAATACCAAGTAAGAGGTTTCACTAGGACAGTTCAGTGAAACTGCTGTATCAATGATCTCAGTAGCAAAAAGGTATTTGTGGATGTGTGCATGTTGTATAGTTAAAACAGCTTCGATGTGAAACGTGTTGAGGGTTGGGTTCTTGACTGAGTGTAGCATAGTAACCCCACCTGCTTGTAGCTCACAGAGCAGTGCTCTTTAAACGAGAATGTGGATGGATGGCTTGGTAGGAAGTTGCAATGCTGTAATTATCCATTCTTAACAGGAAATCTCTGTATAGCTATGCCAGAGCATAACTTCCTTGACTTCTGATTGTGAAGAAAAATGTGTATTTCTAAGGAAGACCATAAACCAGAACCCTACCCTGTGTTGGGTGGATGTTTGTGAGAAGCTGTGCAAGTGAAAGTAAACTTAACTGAGCTTGTTTGGAACTTATTTCCTAAGTCCCTAGTGTCAGTGGTTTTGGCTATGTCTAAAGGCTCCCACTAGTACAGATGAAAGTCCAGTTAAAGACTTGCTTTTTCATCTGTGCTGGGGACAGCCGTTTCAAAATGAGATAGTATGCAGAGGGCTCTTGTAGAATTGAGAGGCAAGGATCGTTGTGTTCCCTGTATCTCACCAGACTTGCAGTAAAGCTGAGAAAAAAATGTTTTATTTCAGTGATGTAGTGGTTAACTCCTGGTGCCTGTGGAGACTACTGTTTTCCAGTAGAAGCAGATTATCCATGTTCCCTTTATGGTATTGTAGTACTCGACTAAATTCATATTTTCTTTCTGGTTTTGGCAGGATTACCTGAAGTTTCTGATGGCTTTGCCTCCCATTTTATAGCTGACTGAAATTTCTGGAGGCAATCCGTTGTTATTTTTGCTTAGAACTGTACTGTGTAACTGTAATTATTTCAAATACAGATAATTGCATTATTACAACTTTATTTTGAAGTATTCATTTTTCTCTCTGACTTCTTCCATGACTTCTTTATCACTTCTTCCTTAGCCAACTTCTTCTAACTTTTTACTAGAATTTCTTTGGAATATTTGCTTATGCCTTTTAGTGGAGTAGGAGAAGTATCACACTCCTCTGGACTGCCAGAGGGCAAATTTTCTACTACAGCTGCTCATTTGCAGAAAGAATAGCCATTTAGTTCTGCAGCTGTTGTTTTATTTTACTTAGCCTGAAGCAGTATTCTACTTCGGATGAGGTAAGAGGCAGGAACTAAGGAGGAGAAGCTGTAGGACACCTGCAATCAACTGACTGTGAATCTTCTTACTGACATTGTTTCTCGTTGGCTGTGGTTATTTCAGGTGTCATGTAACTTTGGGCTATAACTCTAGTTCTGATTTTTTTTTTTTTTTTTTTTTTAAAAATGGTGCACTCATTTAAAAGTACTCACTCCAAAAGTAATGCTTGGAACAGGTGTTCTTTTGCAGTTCAGCTTGTGACCTAACAATCTATTTCAGTTGTTGGTTCCTAATCCCAAAATCAGTTTTTGATTTGTAGATGTGAAAATTTTAAGCTGTTCCTAGTGATTTGGTTCACAAAGCCACGCTAGTTTGCATAATACTACAGAAGAGATGACTTATCCAATATGGAATTTAAAGCTTCCCTCTTTTTGTGTGTGTTTTGTCCTATGTAAAGTACATGAGTGAAGTACATGATCAGCAAACTACTGATGATGGTAGAATGCTGTGAAAGTTCACTTACAAAGTGTTACTGACATGTATCTTGCTCTCCCTGGAAAATGTAACACATTTTCTGAAGCAGACACACCTTTTGTATTTGAAAGCCTAGGGGTTTTTTTCAACCTTCTTAAATTTCAGTTTCTCAGTATCTTTAAGGTCTCTCGCTCATGAATTCTCAAACATCAGTTGCTGTTTTAAAAATAGCCTTATTACTACTGGTTGGATATGTGCACTCTTACTTTCTGCAAACTGTGCAGAATCTGTTTCCTCAAGAAATCGGGTAAGTATTGTAATGAGTTGTTTGTAAAATCTTGAAGTCCTGTAGTGGGGCAGTTAGTAAACTTTTCCAAATAGTTCATTATACACTTTTAAAGCAATAATATCAAGTATGTCTATCTTCTCAAGCTTTTCTGCTGCAGCAATGAGAACTTTGCTGTATGTCAGAGAACTGGTGGTTTTGTCCAGTAGTATGTGAGTTTAACCATTTAGGTTTCCTGCAGGTCAAAGTCTTAATGCTGGAAGTAGTTGTAATTTGGAGCCGAATGTTATCTCACAAGGGCTTAGGCGGGAGGGGAGAATTTATTAGTGATTATGCCTGCACCAGATTAGAAGTAACCAAGAAATATCTGGCCAAAAAGCTGCAACCAAGTGGAAAGGAAAGAAACTGATGTTGATATAAAATTGTTTGGTTTGATATTTTTTCTACCCATTTTCTCCATTGTAAATTGTGATCATGAGCAGACAGAGTATGAACTTCTATTAATTCTGTATCCTTCTAAACTCAAAGAAAGCAGAAGTACTGCTGTACGTTGTACTTCTCCCCTAGCTTTGCTTCAGAGCTTTAGCAATTAGCTGGTAGGTTCTAAACCTCAAAATAATGTTAGTAAATTCAGTGCTAACTTGTGGTACTCTCAAGTCTACTAGTGGTAAATCCAAGTTATGAGTCATATGTAAGAAGTCAGGTATTGAGATTTGAGAAATTAGGGAACTAAGCTGTATTTAACTGTGAAAATAATGAAGTTAAGCGCTTCATAAAGACTTAACAAATGCACTGGATTTTCTGATTGTGACTAAACATCTGCTATTTTGCTAAAGGAGCTTTATTAAAGTAATGCTTATCTGGATTATTTGCAATATTATACATGAGTAAATTAGACTTTTATAAGTTTTACCTCAAGACAGAGGGTGTAAAATAAGATCTACACCAAAATTTAATTTGGGAGTGTCAATTCCTAGCATGACACATGAGAAAATTTGCTGGTGAGCAGTGGTGGCATAAAGGGAGATCTTGTGGATTTATTTTAATTCATGACAAGTTCTAGAAAAGAAAAAATACCAAAGGTGGGTTTTATACTCAATTCTTAGCTCTCCTACAACATTTCCTTCAGACCTTTGTTGATGTGTGGATGAAGAGCTCTCCACATTGACCGTTCTTCCCTTTCTCCTGAAAAGATACTTCTCAAACTTTCACTTCATGTTGTTTGTTGCTCCCTCCCAAGCAAGCAGTCCTTCAGGCAGCGCCTCCCTCAGCTCTCGCAGTGCCGCTGTTCTAGCAGCGCTCATTCCGTTGCTTATGTAGGAAGTGGTGAGTTTCCATGGGTTGGAACTGCACTCTGGGATTTCACAGAGTTGCTCTAAATGTGGTACTTGAAGTAGCATGTAGCTCAGCTATTCCAGTTGCCAGCCGTGTGCTGTAACATCGACAAAGTGTCTCTATTGTTTGTAACCATTGTCAATATTTAAAAAATAATTTAAAACAATTTAAAGCACAAATTTTGATCTTAAATAACACTTCCCTAGTCAAGTATTGTCTAAAAATGTTTTCCATGTTAACAGCTTGTAAAAACTGATTTTTTTTTAATCCTGTTGAAAAAAAGTGGTAATGAAATTTATGTAATTCTTCTATTAGTTTTGTCCAAAATAAAATTCTCAACGAAACAAAAACACCCCAGCAATGTTAAGCTGCATGGCATAACTTTCTAAAGTTACAATAGTAAACCGAATTTCAAGACCCAGAATAGATAACATATAAAGTTTTGAACTAAACTCAGGTGACTAACAGAAGTAAACTTTTTTTTTTTTTATTGTTAGATCTTTGTGTGCCTTTAGTCTGGCAGTAAATCCACTCAGAGCAACTGTGATTTGCTGCTCTATCTGCCGGAGCAGAAGGTCTTGGCTATCAAAACAGAAAAGTAGGTTTCTTCACGTTCCTATGGGCTGCTTGTAACTTTGTTGCTGGTGAGGTTTGGATTCCCCGGGTGGATAATGAGCTGCAATGCGATACAACGACGTTTCTGTACCCTCTCTTGCTGTTCAACTGTGTGCTTTTTTATTTTGGGTTTTGTTTTGTTACGTAGTGTTGCGTCCCTGTTTTTCCCCCCCTTCTCCACGTATGTTCAGAAATCACATCAGCATTTTACCTACATTTGTTAGCAGTTGTACTTGGTTTGTTTGGCTGGTATCTCCCCTGTTGCTGACAAATAGGTCAATATTTAATTGGAAACTGGGCCACACTTGAATTTCAATTTGAAATATGCTCTTCACCTCCCTCCCCACCCAGTATTGCTATAATAGTTGCAGTCACCATTGCAACCCATTTCAAACTTCATATATTCTATCTGTAACTTTGTATATTCTTGATCTGACCTCATGTTTTATGTTAAAAGTTGTTTGAACTACTGTGGTGGTTAAGCCCCCATACTGAGAATAGTGGTGTAATTTGATTTGATTTAATTGTCTGTCCTTTTCATTGATGTTCATAATTCAGCAAATATAGTGCTATGAAGAGATTAAAAATAACGTTTATTTAAAAATTGGTCTGCTAGGAGTATTTACTTGATTATGTATGGTAGCTACATCCAGCTGTAGTTCACTAAGCAATTCTGCATTTCTATGTGGATTTAAAGCTGTCTTCATTGAGTCTAGCTTACTAATGAAATGCCTTCATCCTTTTCTTCTGTCTTGCAAGGGATACTTAAATTTAATGTTAACAGAAGTGATTATGGAGTCTGTAAGTTTTAGGGGTGAAATTCAGGTGTTCTACCTGCAATTACTTTTTACTCACCATTAACTACAACTAGTTCTGTTCAAAACATAGTTCCAGTTAAACAGAAAAAAATCCCTTTCTGAACAATATCCTTGTGTTCTTTTTCCTCTTGACAAGTTTGTTTACTATTTAGAAATATAGTGGAATCCTTAGGAAGATTTTAATTTTGAATTAATTCTCAGGGTGACAGTCCATGTCACTTTGCTTTTATTAATGTAGATGTGCTCTAATTAGCTGGTTTTATTTGAATTATTACATTTGGATTTATTCTTTTTATATAATTTAATGTAGTGTATTAATAACCTGTCTTAAATTCAGTAGGAGTTATTTCTCCCTGGAGTGCTTGCATTTCAGTCACGAGTGTCACGGTACAGCATCACAGAATAAAATATACATGAAGTGGATTTTAATCATAGGAATGAAAGAAGTGTCAATTGAAACCAAATATGAACACTCCTGCATTCCTGGGCTGTAGCTGCTTATAATAAGGGTACAAAATGCATAGTAAGATGCTGCATTTGATTAGCTGTCAAATGGAAAAGCTTAAGATGCACAGCTCCTAGCTGTAACTTGTTTGAAACACAGGGACTAGCACACTGTGTTGGGCTTTGGGGGAAAGTGATGCTCTGGAGACAGACTTTTGAAGTTCTTGATAGTTAATAGGGAGCTGGTTCAAGCCTTCTTCCACATCTACTCAGTTGGAATGCTTTGTCACAACTGTAGCATCATTAAGCCTAGCAAATGTAGTTAAAGCTGAAATGTAAATTAAGTAGATTTCCTAGCAAATTACTTAGCATTAAAAATATAAAATATGTGAACCTTGTTTTGGTGCTGCATTTGATGTGCAACTGGATGGAAATTCAGAGAAGCCTTAGTGTTAGTTGTCAAACAACAGGGAACAACACAGTTTAACCTCTGATGTTTGGGTTTGCCTTGTTATGAATTTGAAAGCTCTTATCTTTCCAGGGGCTGATTTTCTGTTCGGGGGGGGGGAGAGTGTTGTGTTTTGGTGAGGAGACTTCAGATTTAATTATCTGCAAGTAAAATACAGTATATTAGAGGAGATACTTTTGTCAGTATTTTAAACTGGTAATGAGGAATGTTTTTTTAGACAGGGATGTGGTCAGCCTCTTGGTATGTAGTAGGTCAGACAAAAGATGTTATAACACCTAGTTTTACTGTAGTGTCATATTCTTTTTAATTCTCTGAGGTTTTAGCCAGTGAACAAATTTTACTTGGAACAAGTGGAATAAGTGTATTTTGCATTGTTAGAGCTTTTCCCTTTTAAAGATAGGATCTGGCTGAAGTCATCTATTCATCTACTGAGGACCAAAAGGCAGATGATATTTACTTCTGCTCTTGGCTTTAGTTTATCTCGGAGCCTGTTTGTGACAGAGACATGTCTTTGTGCCATGGTAAGCAGAAGAATTCCTGTCTGAAAGCTGTAGGATATGGATGAGTTCTTTCTGTGTACAACTGTCCTTACTGGTCCAGTTTCAAACTTAAAGGTTTGAAGTTCCTGATTTGTTCTAAGACTTTGTGAAACTTGCTAATCACATGGTCACTAATAAAATGCTCAGGGATGATACCTAGAACTGGAGGCTGTGAGGAAGAGCTGATCTGGATTTATGAGACTCGAACGTAGCAGCATTTCTTGGGTTCCCTTTTTTAAGGTCCCTTGTTTTATCTGCTGAAAATCAGTAAGGCTTAGTGTATAGTGCTGGAATTGTGAGTTTAGTTTCACTCTCTGTGATCAGTGAAGACCATTCCTGGTCTACCTTAACCTGTATCATGGTATATTTTAAAGCTTCTACTCTGAGCAGCTTTGACGTGGGCTGTCAAGGGTGGTTTTGATCCTTTAGCTGTCATGCCCTTGTAAAAGGGTGCTATTCAAGTGTGCGTTGAAGCTGTACTTGGGGTGAGTCAGGATGAGTTTTGTTTGCTCAGGGAGCTCCAAATACCTCATGGGACATGTTAGTCTAAATTGTAGAAGGAAGTAAAAGCTAAATTAGGCAGGCATTTCCAACATTTCTATTAATAGCATGGAGGATTTTAGCTGTCCTTTACTTGACTGCCTCCCTTCGTGGGAGAGCTGCAGTGTTACAGTATATGAGTGTCAGTTGAAACTGTTTTGTGAAGATATCTGTGTTTTGATGGAGGGAGAGGTGACTTTTTAATTTTTTTAAATTTTGTTTTTAATTTTGAGCTCCAGTGCCCCATTTTATCGAGTTTGCAAATAGGTAATGTCAGAGTCTCATCCTGTGTTGGCCAAACGAAAAGGTATGGAAGTGGCAAATCTCCTTTAATAAGTTCACCTTTGAGTGCAAAATGTGAAATAGATGGTATGGAGTCAATGGAGCTTGCATTAAAATGGTTACAAGAAGTGCTGTAGATTCAGGGATCTTGAATTTTAGCTGCTTAAAAAAAGGTAATTTAGAAAGTAGTGACTTTTTTTTAACAAGAATTAATTTAATTTTGCACGTCACCAAATAGGTTAGCACAGGAGGAGTAGCTTCATAGTTTTTGTTATGTTTCTTTCTCCTATTCCCACTGGGAAAAAATGAAGATTAGTCCCATTTAGGAGTAGACAGATATCATATAGAGATGACTGGTATGTAGATGGCCTTTCACATAAAGAAATTACTTGTGAGATTTAGAGGAAAGAGCAAGGAACAGAAGGAAAGCAACACAATTTCACAATTTCATGTCTAGAATTCATTTCAGTCTTTATACAATCATCTTGGTCCCCATGCTTTGTTAGGAAGTCGACTATTTTTCTTTCATTTTTTTCAACATGGAAAAAGATTAATCTCAGACACATTCTGCAAACCTGTGTGTTTAGGCTGCTTTGTGTAACACCGGGGGGTACGAAACTTAGCCAGTTTGAGGTACTAGCACAAGTAGCCAGCTGTGTAAACCTATGCTGTCTTGTGATTTTTTCTGCCAGTCACTTTGTAGGAGAAGGTTGGTGTTTGATTTTAATTGAATGATAAATATTTGAAGTTTGAGGATTTACTGCTTTGCACATTCAGATCATTTGTCAGGAATTTTTTTCTTTAAGAAATTGCATCGTATGGTATAATAGGCAAATAATTTAAATTTATTTCCTCCTTGGCCTGCTAGCTGAGATTTGGTAAGGAAAGCTTTGCAGTAGGCTTTGGGCAAGTGGTTTTATTTCCACTGCTTTGTCAGCAGAGAGAGAACTCTTATGGTAAAATTGTGAGGGTTACTGATTTGGGGTTGGCCAGCTTTTTTTATAGAATCTACAGAGGGAAAAAAAAAAATGAATTCTGCAGGAAATTTGTTTTGCTTTAGCACACAAATCACAGCATGGATTTTCTTGACTTTGCCTTGGTTTCCCCACTTCCCCTCTTTCCACTTTTGTTGGTCCACTTCTGTTGTGGTTTAAACTCTTTAGTCAGAGCTACAGTTCTCATTAATAGCTGCTATGCTCTGTTCAGTCAGCTAAAGCAGCAAGCGATCATCCGAGGGGGCACTGCTGTAGGTGTTTCCTGAGAGAGCAACAGAAAAGTAAGATACAAAATTGGAAATATTATGTACCTGGATTGTGGCATGACGTGTGTAAAGTTTTTTCATAATAAGAACCTGGGACTGAGGAGTTTTGCTCTGACTGGTGAGCATTATGCTATTTATAATGAAGAGTATATAGTATTGTCTTGTAAAGAGTAGTACTAATTAAAATTAAAAAGGCAAAAAACCAAACCAAAACAACAAACTAAATAATTTTCTTTCTGTTTCTTATGTGATAGAAAATGTACCACTTGCAGTAATTTTATATACTGAGCTTTTGATATTTTCTCTATTAAAATGAATTCAAGTTACTTAAACTAATTTTTACGTCTTTATGTTGTTGGAAGAGCATGATGTTATAATTTTAAGAGATGGATTAAATGTCTCTGGTGTTAGGTGCAACAGTTACCCAGATTTTCCCCTTTATCAGGTTAAATTCGTGATGTTGTTACTCTGTGTGGGTATATGAAGAGCAGTTAAATGTGGAGTGTTTGTTTTTAAACAATTGTCCTGGTTCTGTGTAAAAAGGGGTTCAGGGCAGGACCCACAGGGAACAGAACTATGTACTCGCCTCTCCCCCCCCTGAGAGAGAGAGAGACACTTTGGAAAAAAAAATGAAGTATATTGTTCAACAAGGAACAGAAAATGAAAAAGGGAGGTAAGGAAAATAATATATACAAAGATTAGGGGAAAAATACAAAAAATAAAATATACAAACCCCTCAGAAATGGTTCCAGGGTCCCACGGAGTGAAAGGACAACCTCCCTCTCCGAGCTCCAAGGCAGGAGTGAAATTAGAAACCACTCCCTGCCTCTTATCAGAGTGTGTGTGGGAAGGGGAGGGAATACAATGAGTCACACCCACCTGGGGTCCTCCCAGTTGCTGGAAGGTCACGTCCCCATTCCAAGCCTCAAACCACAACAACAATATACTGGAGTGGCAAAAAGACCTATAATAGATGATGTTGCAACGTTAGAATCTCTTGAGAGGACAGCTAATTTGTACAACAAACTAGCATGAACTCTTGACAAGAGAAGGCGTATTTCCACAAAGTTATGTCTGGCTTTTTTTTTGTCACTAACTGGTACAAACCCAAGCACCAATACAAGTTGGGCAGAGTATGGATTGAGAGCAGTCCTGAGGAGAAAGACTTGGAGGTTCTGTTTGACAGAAAGGTCAACATGAGCCAAGAGTGTGTGAGTGCAGCCCAGAAAGCCAACCATATCCTGGCTTGCATCAATAGAAGTGTGGCCATCAGGTCGAGGGAGGTTACTTTCCCTTTCCACTCTGCTCTAGTGAGACACCCCCCCTGCCATCCCAGAGTACTACATCCAGCTCTGGAGTCCTCAGCACAGGCAAGGCATGGACTTGTTGGAGTGCGTCCAGAGGAGAGTCACAAAAATGATCCAAGGGCAGGAACACCCCTCCTACAAGGACAGGCAGAGAGAGTTGGGGTTGTTCAGCCTGGAGAAGAGAAGGCTCCTGGGAGATTTCATTGTGGCCTTCCAGGAATTGATGGGGGCTTATGAGAAAGCTGGGAGGGGACTTTTTACAAGGGTTTGTAGTGATAGGACAAGGGTTAATGGTTTTAAACTGAGAGAAGATAGGTTTACATTAGAAATTGGAAGTTCTTCACTATGAGGATGTTTGGTCACTGGAACAGGTTGCCCAGGGAAGCTGTGGATGCCCTCTCCCTGGAAATGTTCAAGACCAGGTCAGAAGAGTCTTTGAGCACCTGATCTAGTGGGAGTTGTCCCTGCCCATGACAGGGGGTGGGAACTGAATGGTCTTGAAGGTCCCTTCCAACCCAAAACATTCTATGGTTAACTGGACAGTAGAAATGTAGGAGAAACTGTGTAGTATGGTATCTGCCAAGAAATGTGTCCTACCATACATTTAAATATTTTTAATTATAATGAATTTATTGTCCTTTATATTTTCCAGTTTGCTGAGGACACCAGTGCACTTAGTGTACTGGAGGCGTTACCCAGTCTGGGATGCTACATAGTACATGTGTTTTGTTTGGTTTTGATGTAGAGAAGGTCCTAGTCTGACCAGAAAGCTTTGCTTTTTGGAGGTGGATATACCCATCTTCATCTGCAGTCAGAGCACTGATGGAGGGAGGCAAGTACAGAGGCATAACTCCTTTAACTCAAATGTTTCCCAAAGGTGTTCAGGAAGAATGTGCTATTCTTGCTCTAAATTAGATTCTGGTTAGAAGGAAATGTAATTTCCAGAGTCTTACTTTAAGATGAGAGAGAATAACAGGTATTCCAACAACTTTGCTAGAGTAAGACTTTTGAGTTAGTGAAATGGGAAAAGAAAACCTCAGATCAGATGGCTTTGGTTATTTCTTATCTTTGGTTTTGTCTATTAAGCTGTCTAATTAAAGATGCAGCACTGCTGTTCAAAGGGAAAAAGTGTGAATTATATGTGTGATTAGTTCTAAAATAACAAAGATCGGGAGAGTTGTTTTGCTTGAAAATCTGCTTAGTGAGATGTGGCGGCAAGGCTGACATTAAGGCTCAGTGATGGTTTCAGTTTCACTATGTTGTCAAGTCATGGTACACTGCTACAAAACTACTTTCTAGTTCATCTTTTAGAATAAAGTGATGTGAAAGTTAAACATCTAAGAAACACATAAATTAAACTTGTGTAAATACTTTGTGTATTTAGAAGATACATGTATTTAGATTCAGAAACTGCTGGTGGCGTCAGGTGTGTTTTCTTTGTTTTTTCTGTAATGCAGGGTGAAGGACATCAGAGATGTTAGAAGGTAGCATAGGTACTTTGGCCACCTCTGGGTATACTTTTTAAAAGCTTTGATCTGAATCCCATGTGAACCAGGTGAGCTCTGGGACTGGAAGCTTTGAAGACAGAACATTTAGCTTTATCACAGATGGCGGCATCAACAACTGTATGACTTATTCCCAAAAGTTGAGACAGGAGTTCTGTGCAGGATTGAGGAGGGTGAAGTGAACCCTAGTTATGTTAAAGACCCACCGTCTTGAAACGGTAAGTCATCTTGCTGCAGAACAGCCGCAGAATTGTGCTCATTGCGAGGCTTTTGTTCCGCAGTGTCTGCTGTTGACAAAATGGTTTCTCTGTTCCTATGGGCTGGGCTACTATAAAGTTACTGCACCGCTGCTAGCAAGCTGCCAGGTAATGACATTTGTTAATCCTTCATATGAGCATAGGAGGGATTCCAGAGCAACCTGCAATGACTGATTGCATACTACTGGCAATACAACAGTGGCTTGTCCATGTTTCGCAGGTCTTTTTTGTAACACACAGCCATTAGCACAAGTCTTCTTGTTGTATGCAGGTATAATAGCCATGGAGCATAACCAAAAATGTACGGTATGCAAGAGCAGGTGGCTTGGGCACTTTTCTTGTGGGAGAGAAAGCTGGAGAGCAGCATGACGAAGACCTGAGGGTTAGTGTCTTTGACATCATGTACTGATCTCTCTCAGCTGTCAGTAAACCCTGTTATGTCCCTGCCTTCTCTGCACTTCAGATAAAGTCATGGGATAAATTCACATGTATGCAGAATGTTTGCTTGAAATAGCTTCATGTTTGGAGTAGGAGGTAAAAGTAGTGTTAAAACTAAACAATTTTCAAATTAATTAGTTTTTATCAAAATAGAAATGTTTTACCTAATGCAGTTCAATGTTTCCATCCACTGTGTATCACTGTCCACACTATAAATACTATATTGAATACTTACATATTTATTATAATTGTTAATGTAGTAATTTAATATTATACTCCATTTTAAACTTAAGCATTTATTTCAATATGGAATCACATAGCTGTCATTCAAAATCAAAGCTTACCTGGCCTAACAAGTTTTCAAACAGCACTGCTCATACAGAATCCTTGAGGTATGTACTTGCTTTCTAGCTCATCAGAACCTAAAGAAGTGGATCCATCCTCAAGTGTCTGCAGATACGTGCTCTGAAAATACTGTCTTAATCTTGAACAGCTAACTGCTCATAGTTTTGTTCATGAATTCATTGAAAGTAGAATCATAGAATCCTTTAGGT
>NW_008587519.1:0-24949 GCF_000691845.1 Merops nubicus
GCTCCAAGGCAGGAATGAAATTAGAACGCACTTCTTGACTCTTATCAGAGTGTGTGTGGGAAGGGGAAGGAATACAATGGTTCACCCCCACCCAGGGTCCTCCCAGTTGCTGGAAGGTCACGCCCCCATTCCAAGCCTCAAACCACAACAGGCTGGATGGGGCTCTGAGCAGCCTGACCTAGTTGAAGGTGTCCCTGCTCCCTGCAGAGGGGTTGGACTAGATGACCTTTAAAGTTCCCTTCCAACCCAAACCATTGATGATTATTTCTAACAGGAGAATTTCTACACCTTCAGGGGAAATCACACTGTTTAATATGTGTTTGATTCTTATCTATACAAAAAAAATATTTTTAATGGCTTTTTCGTTAAACACAAGACAAAATTTTAACAGGGTCTGGAGTTTTTTGCACTTAACATAGATCTGATAAGGCAACAAAAATTGCTTGCAGTGACAGAACAGTACTTGGTTTTTTTTAGTCTTTGTGTTATCTAAGGCTACAAAACCAGTAAATCCCATCTTCCTCCACCTCGCATTTATTCTTGGCTGAATGATAAGAACCTAATATTTTTCACCTCTCAATTAGTTTCTTAACTTCAAATAAGCATCTTATTTGCACTAACCATAGAAGCAGAAATGCAGAAAAATTCTTTTTGCATATGTAGAACAGTTCACAGCTACTAATACTTCATATTCTGAATCCAGATTCCTCAGTCTGCAGCTGAGGTAGCTGTCCTTAGTCAGCTATCTATGTACCAGACATTTTTATTCAAGTTACATAAATTACTAACCGAGAAGTTACACCAGAGAGCTTACAGTTGTCTGGACGCCCTCATGCCTTCAATGAACTGTAGTTATACCGGCAGCCTTCCAATTCTAGATTTGCTAAAAATTATTATTTGAAGTTGATAGCATTTCTTAGTCTAACCCTTAATGATTGTTAAGTATTGTTATTTCAGTTGATTCGATGATGACTAACGTTAGATGTTGCTTCAGATTTTTTCCAACTAAAAAAAACTTTATATACGTCATATATGTTCTCCATAGATTAAGACACTTATGACATTAACTTAATTTTCACAGCAGTCTAAGTTGTAGGCTATCTAACAGTCAAATGTGTATGAACAAGTCATGACATTCAGCATTATTAAACATCTGACTGACAAATTAAATGCCTTCATTAACATGCTAAGTGAATTAGTTCACTCAGATGAACAAGTCTGACTTGTCTCTTCATCTCATATTTCTAAGATCAAACCATCAAGTCTCCTCCATCCCTCTGATCTTTGCCAAATCTCCCACTGTTTGTCAAAAGTCACAGCAAGAAGCAAAGTAAAAGGGGAGCAAGGCATTGCTGTCCTCCCTCTGGCTAGCAGCAGGAAGGGAACTTAGGACTAACATTCCACAAGTCAGTTGCATCCTGGGGGCTGCATCAAGAGAAGTGTGGCCAGCAGGCTGAGGGAGGTGATTCTCCCTCTCTGCTCTGCTCTGGTGAGACCCCACCTGGAGTACTGCATCCAGCCCTGGGGCCCCCGGCATGAGACAGACACGGGCCTGCTGGAGCAGATCCAGAGAAGGGACATGAAGATGACCAGAGGATTGGAGCACCTCTCCAAGAAGAGGCTGAGAGAGCTGGGGTTGTTCAGTCTGGAGAAGAGAAAGCTCTGGGTGAGACCTTATTGCAGCCTTTCAGTATATAAAGGTGGACTACAAGAAAGCTGGGGAGGGACTCTTCTTCAGGCAGTGTAGTGATAGGCCAAGGGGTAACGGTTTCAAACTGAAACTGAGTAGATTTAGATTAGATATAAGAAAGAAACTCTTTACTCTGAGGGTGTTGAACAGGTTGCTGAGAGAGGTTGTGGATGTCCCATCCCTGGGAGGGTTCAAGATCAGACTTGATGGGGCTTTGAGCAAGCTGATCTAGCAGAATGTGTCCCTGCCCATGGCTGTCAGGTTGGACTACCTGATCTTTAAAGTCCATTCCAACTCAAACCATTCTATGATTCCCAAATTTCAAGGAAAGGGATAACTAGGAATCACTTCCACAGGGGCCAGACCTGTTATAACCTGTTTGCCTACTCAAATGCAAGTATTTCTTTACAATACCATGGTCAAACAGCTCACATACACAAGCATAGGGTCTAAACAGAGACTTGTGTGTGCATCAAACACAGGCACAGAACAGCTGAGGTCTGGAGGGACATCTGGAAGTCATCTGGTCCAACCTCCCTTGCTAAAGCAGGGCCACCCAGGACCATGTCCAGACAGCTTTTGAGTATCTCCAAAAAGGAAGACTCTATAACCTCTCTGACATTAAGCCAATGTTTCCTACTGTTCAGAAGGCACCTTCTGTGTTTCACTTTGTACCCACTGCCTCTGGACCTGTCACTGGGCACCACTGAGAGTCTGACACCCTCCCTCCAGGTATCTTTACACACTGATGAGATCACCTTGAGCCTCTTTCTCCAGGGTGAACAACTCCAGCTTTCTCAGCCTTTCCTCAAAGGGAGAGATGCTCCCATCCCTTCATTATCTTTGTGGCCCTTGTGGCACACATACATCATCTCTTTATGTATTTATTGCTCTTAGTTATCTCAGGTCTCTGGGTCCTACAAGATTTTATTTCTTGCAACTTAAATATGCCAGAAAACAATTAAGTGATTTTTTTGTTTCCCCTGTTGCTAAAGCCAGAAATAGCCTCATTAAGTCTTAGCAGTTCAACTCCAGACTTCTGGAACAAGAAAAGCATCACCCTGCAACTTTAAGCATAACACACAATATCAGACATGAACAGCGCATCTGTCACTTAATTTTACATTAGCACATTTAAGAAATTTAAGTGAACAGTTTAACAGGAATGATTTTAAATAAACAGGTTTATTTTCTACACTGACAGAGCCGGGACTTCTATATTTTGCCAGTGAAGTCACTGAGAAAACTACTGACTTCAGTGAACCATCTATGAGCACTGTAAATAACTTTCCTGTCCCCACAAGCTAAGGGACATTGCTTACCACCAATAAAATGAATAATTTCTAGGAATTACCTAGAAACCTTAAAAGCATTCTTGTCAAATACATGTGCAAGTACTGCTTACATAGCTCTTAGCTAATGGCAGCCAGATGTTCCAAGAAAAAGCTTGGTGGCATTTGGGCTTTTGCCACTTAAGACAAGCAGCAATTTCACAACTATAGAAGAAATAGAATTTCTAAGAAAAAATACATATTAGCACCACATCAGTCACCAGATGCACTGGAACTGAGAACTTCTTTAAGCACATTTTTCTATTTCACCATTAAGTGAGACACAAAAGCACCAAATAAATTAAAAGTTAAGATCTTTTGAACCATTCAGGAGAGCTAGTATTGTCACTCCATCTTTCATTTGAAGTACCAACATTTAAATAAGACTTAAGTATAAAATTAATTTATAAACCTCAGTTAAATACAAGTCCCAGGTAACTAATTTTCTGCTAATTAACATTATTCTATAAGTTACTAAGATTCCTTGTTCAATTCTTTTTAGTATGGTTGGTTCTTTCCCCTCAGGGTTTTAACTTTCTTTCTTTTTTCCCCCCTTTTTCTGTTGTTGAAGTAAGACTTTCATCTTTAACATACCTGCATTGTCAAAAGCAACCTAGAAGCAATAGTTGTACAACCTAGAAGCAATAGTTGCACAAAGTTCAGTTCCCTTAGGAAAATCACAAAGGTAGGAACTTTATAGAGCATAGACTTTTAGGATTCAGTGTAAGTACATTAAGAAAGCAAAAGGGGTTTGGAAGAGTATCAGTATCAGACTTGAAATCCTGATTTGGAGAATGGAGAAGTTAGTAAAAACCTCTCCCTGCTTCAGATGGTAAGGAAAGCTGGTATACGCAGCACATAGCAGCTGAACCGGTAAGCAGTCTAAGAACTTCACATGTCTCTCGTTCAAACAATTTTTAGAGAGGCTGGAGAGACTGAAGAACTATATTATAGGGGTTGAAAAAAGCAGGGAGGAGGAGAGGGTTAACATTTTCCCCAATCCATATGCTCATGAAACCTGCAGGGCAGTAAGCAAGGCAGGGAAGAGAGAAGCTGACCTCAGTTAATGAACTTAGTTAATAGGCAAAAATATTTTGTACAATACACAAGTGCTTTTCAAATACAACAGTCATTTGAATCCATATTTACACAACATACAGGTACTGGATTTTCCAAAGTCTCCTTTCAAGAAGCTTATCAACAACGCTGGTAACCTCACTAGGACTGTCAGCCAGTGGGTCCCTCTACAGCATACAAAGTAAACCCCGAAACTTGTGCTATGCAGGTATATATAAGTACTCTGATTAGATATATATATATGTATACACACACCCCAGTAAAACAGTGGGGTGACCTTTGTCCAGCCCTGAGGCCAGGCGGTACCAGCTGCATCCTACTATACAGCACTTAACCTTAATCTCCCCTGAGCTCCATGAGACAAGTTCAACACTTGAAGACATTTAGGTGGGGAGGGGAGTCATTCACATCACCTTCTGTTCAGACTGCCAAACAGAAAGCTGTAAGTGGCATTTTCATAGCAGAATTAAGAGTACGTGGTGTGTTCTCCAAGTAAAGGTACAGGCACATAGGGACACCGAGAGGCATCATCCCTTCTGGGACACTGTGGCAAGGAAGGGAGCAAACCTTGTACAGCCTTGCCTACATCATCTATTAGAAATGGCTCCTGGAGCTTTCCATGCAGCATCCAAGCATTGTCCACAACTTGAAGTAACAAATTACTCCATTTGTTACAATGTTTTTCCTCCACTGAAAAAGGAACTTTCAAATTTTATCCAATGGCATGTTAATTCACATTGTGATGAGTAACATAAGCCCAGTAGTCAAATCTAGGTTTTATCCTCCCAAACAAAACCAGCTGGTCTGAACTGGGAGGATCAGGAACTAGGAGTGCCCTTGCTCCAGTGTAGGAATGTTAAATGCACACTTGCCTAACTGCCTGTCACTGCTCAGGAAGTAAACCACTGCTAGATGTCCTTTCACAAGAAATCTGTGGAAATTATGGTAAAGACCAAACCATACCTGCCTGGTACCTTCCTTTGCAGCATTTAACAGCATTAATAAGTTATTTTAAAATATTAAGTTACATAAATAATAACTTACACTGTTATTTCTCCAAAGAGAAACCAATATGACCAAGCTGCTTCAAAACAACTTCTAATCAAATAAACCATTTGAATATAAATCAGCCACCCAACCAAATGAAGTTCTCTCACATCTGCAGTAGTTTGAATACATCAGGCTTTGCAGAAAATCCTGAAATTAAGAGCCTAATATGGAGTATTTCAAAAGACAATGAAATTATATTCAGTAATAAAGAAGCACAGTGTTCTAACAAGCAGGATCATGACCAAGGCCACCCTGGCTTTGCAGCTCCTGTGGACAGTAGTTTTCCTTTTTGGTTCTTTTACCAGCATCCTTCCAACAGCCTCACATACCTCCAGGAACCTATTCAAGTAAGGATTTTCTACTTTACTAAGCACTTATGCAGGAATTAACACAGTGGGAACCTAATTTCATTCCCATCTCTAGACTGGTGGAACAGTAAAACACAGGCATAAATAAAATAAATGTCTTGCTTGCTTTTAAGAGTGATTGAAAAAGAGAAACAAGTGCCATTCTATATGGATTCAGACACCACTAATCTCATGATGCATTTAGATTCAAGCATACCTAAAAAAATGCCCTACACGTAATTTTACATTAGTATTCTTAACCTAAGACAGCATTCACACCACATTATTCATACGAAACAAAAAAAGAAGAGGAAATGGCAAACACTTAGAACCTAAAATAATTTCTTCCATAAATTCCATCCCCTTCAGACATTTTCCTTGCACGAGTACTGGCTGTTATGAAATTAAATTTGTATAGTTAACTAATTTGTGAGACACCTAGAATTATTTATGATTAAGTAATGACAAAAAAATCAGACTGTTGAGAACACAAAAGAAGTCTCAGTGTGATACTACCCATTGTAACAAGCTTTAGGTATCCTAAAAAGCTGGGAAAAATACCCAAATAAGCCATTTTTCTCTCCTGGAAATAAAACCATGGTTAGCAGAATTCAAATATTGACATATTATGATACAACTAGAAGTATGGTATATGTGCACAGTTACAAAAAAAAAAAAAACCCTAAACAGCAGCATTCTTGTAAAAGAAAAAAATTTTAGAATGGAAACTTACTTGTGCATATTTTCCACTCCTATTATGATCATTATATAGTAGGAAATCCCACTTTGTATAACAAAATGTAAGGCATACCTGGGGGAAAAAAAAAAACAAAAACGTAAAACCTTATAGCATTTTAATTAATGACAAACTGTGTGCATTTGTTTAACATGAAATTTAAGAAGTTCAAATTTTAACACCGTCACTTTTGTGATGGTGTTAAAAAAACCCCTTTTGTTCTATTAGCTTTGCTGCAGACCTCCCTTCTGTTGAGAGCTTCCCCCTTTAGCATTACACAGGCAGCAGTAATGAACAAAAACTACAGACTTGGCTAGAATTCTTCAGCTCAAACAAAAATATAGTAAATGCTGGTAATCCTTAAAATACAGAGAATGTATGTCCCACTACTTCCATTTGGCATTATTTCATGTGTAAATAACAAATATTTTATGATTCAGTTTCCATACTCATTTTCCTACCTATTTGCAACAATGAGTATCTCAGATAAGGCAAACAATATCTTAGTATCTTCAATTATGGTATATGGGAAGATTTCCCACTCTAAAGAAATGGTAACTCTGGCCAGCCAGTGAGCCTCTGCCCCAGGTCATCAGTAACTGACAACTGATATAGAGATAGTGGTGATGACAATCTCAAACCACTCCCCAAAAAAACCTCCAAACCCTACACACCAACTCGAAGATTTATTTCACGAAGGTGCTCTAACCTCTTCCTCTTATTTCTTCTCCATAGGTTACCACCATAGCTACCACACCACCATTGTTTTGGGGTTTTGGAAGTCTTGGGTTTTGTTGGTTGTTTTGTTGTGCTTTGTTGCTTTTTTTTAAAGGAGTTATACTTCCACTGGTGGCAAACCATTGCCAGTAAATGAGGCAAAGCATCTGATCTTCAGTGAGCTGATGCTCTTTCACTTTGGCACTTTAGTCTAAGCGCCTCAGCAGCATTCTCACACATGCTCAAGTGACACACAGATCTAGCTTTGGAATTAGCAGACCAAAAAGCAGCTACTACGTTGTTACACTGTTTTCCTTCAGATTATCAGCAGCTACTTCCTAATTTCATTCCTCATCTATTCACAAGGAAGTATCTTCCAAGACTTGCAAGAAGAAATCCAGTTCTATCCAGTTACTTTTAGCATCGCAAATTATGTTCACCCTTTTTGGCGTTTTTAAAAAGTTCCATGATTGTAAGAAAAAAAAAAACTTTCCAGTAAAATAGAAATCCATTGCTAAAATAAGTGCTTTAAGTATGATCCAAAGCAAACTGGAATAAACTGGATTTCTCCTATAGCATAAAATCGCTGATCGATTTCTTTTGCAGGACATGTTGCCAGCAAGAGGCTTCCACAAATCTTTATGTCTGTTGGGGATAGAAGTTGTTCCTTTCTGAAGTTTCCCATTCCTAAAATTCAAATATGGATACATTGTTAATGATTTCTAACTACAAACTTCAACAAATGAATTTCTGCTTCCAAAGCAACAGATACAGAATGTGCTCCTGAAGCCCACCCAGCTCTCAAAAGCCACTCACAGTAGCACCTATCTGCCATAACATCCCCCTTATTTGGTGCTAAGGCTGGAAGTCTTTGACATCGGATCGTTCTGTCAAAGCAGAACACCATGGTCAAAAGTTTAAGAAAAGCATGGGAGTTATAGAACTATACATGCAGGTAAATTGCACATGAAAACCCAAGAAATAAAACTTAACTCGTTTTTCTTTTCCTAAACTTAAAAGTAATACCTATCGACTAACATTGAGAAGCCTCTGCAACATGCCAATGTAAAGGTCAAACCCATGGTTTGGAATTCCAGGATTTATTTAGACACACCGTGTGCACACACTGGGAGCATTTCCCCACCTGCACAACAGCCTGATAAACTCCCCCTAGTCCAGTAATACACTCTACCACAGTGAGTGGAAATAAGTCTTCTATATACTTAAAGCTGAGCTAGGACTTTGTTTACCATGTAATAAACCAAAACTGGCACCTAATAAATCTTAAGCCATGTTGGGAAGATAAGAGCCACTCAGTAAGTTCATTTTGAAGAAAAAGAATTTTCATCAAAATAAATTTATGCCCTTTACTAGCCCTACTAACATTCTGGCTTGCTATGCTGTGAAAAAATCAAGATATGAAAACAGCAGTCACAGAAAATGTTTTTTAAAATTAAAAACCCCACCAAAAAAAACACATGACACCCTCCCACCAGAACATAAAAGAACACACACAAAACACTCTCAAATCAAGGCCAGCTCCTTTCCAGGTGTTTTACATTGTTAGGAACATCATCAGTACTGCAGTCCTGGCCACTCTTCCTACAAAGTCAGATTAGATTCAATATTCAGAAAAAGACACAGCAAGTTATCTCATGAAGTGAATATTGCAGAAAAATTATCTTAGTCATCACACATGTTCTGTGCCTCAAGAGAATACTTCTAAAGCAAGTTTGCAGGAAAACTAGTACAAGTTAAACTGCACCTGCTCCATCCTCCCAAAATCCCAGGCAGACAGGATGTTACCAGTTTGCAAATGTAAGATTTTTCAAAATTTGTGCATCGCATCAGAAAATTAGTTTATTACTGTACATGTGCAGCAGCTAAAACCCACCGAATTAGGTAATGAAGTTGTTTAGGAACATGACTGTTTCCCTGCAAACAAGGAATGAAAATCTACGTGTCCTTGAAAACTGGATTTAAGTGCAACTTACCATCCAAAACAAAAAAGTGCAAGATAAAGGCCCAAGAGGGTTGCAACAACATGTCTTATAAATGGGCTAGTTTTGCTTGAATGAAGGTATGTTCGAAACCAAACAGCCGCGAGCAAGGCAAACAGTTGGCACACTACAAAGTTGACCTGCATAAAAAAGAAAAGAGAAGTTCTCACACACTTGTGTATTAAAAATTAACAGAATTATCCACACACTATTAGCAATTTGCAGAACCTTTGGTTCTTCCATGGCTCTTACCACAGCATGTCAACCTTCAAGAGTTACTCCCAAAAGCCCCTCCCCTCCTAAAGCAGAAAACTAGTGCTCCCCTGAGCAAGGAAGAAAAGACACATTGAGCCCTGTAGAGCCCATCTGTGCATGAACCAAGAAAAAAAAAAAATGTTTACATGTGTTCTTGTGATTTTTCTATATATCAAACCACTCTATCAACCATGAAATAATTTCTACTCTCCCAGTAATGTGAAGAACTGGGTTGGGTTTTTTTTGTTATTGTTGGCTGGTCTGGGGTTTTTTTTGTGGGTTTTTTTTGTGTGTTTTGTTGGGTTTTTTTTGTTTTGTTAAGTGAGCATGTCTTGGAAACACCTATCAGCTACACAAATCTCTGTCAGATCACTTCAGTGGCCTGTGCAGAAGCAGGACTCAAAGTGCTCTTCAGCAGTATGTGATCAGATAAACAGCTTGTTTGCACACTCCATTTTGTTCTTGTACATTCAAGGAGGAGATTTTCAGAAATTCCTCTTCCCTTCAGGCCATTTATTCTAGAAGATATACAATTTCTTGTATATTAAATATTTAGAAGACATGAGGACACTGAAAGCAAAATTGGAATTAGAAAAAATCCAAACCAGTGAGTAAAAGGAATTGTTCTGTGGCCTGACAAAAATGTAACAGTAAGGGCAAGATAAAGAAATCATTTCCTTAAATGCAGCAACCACTACCCAAACTGGCTTAAGGTACAGAAAGCTGGATGGATTCCTTTATTTAGAACAGAATATTTCCCAGTGCGGGGATTTTTTCTTCTGAAGAAAACTGCCTAACAATTTTCTGTGTCTAACAGCAGCCTCCCACGTCAGCATCAGCACAAGCAACAGCTTGGGAACCCCTGCTTCAGGTCATAATCACTTCAACACAAGACACTTGCACATGCTGCATGCTTGACTCGGCCTTGGCACAACAGCGTTTCAGCCTGTTTGATGTCACTGAGCTGAAATACATACGTAATCCTAGTTCCAGAGGGTACAGTGACAATGTTATTTTTATGTTCATGACAATAGGTCTAATACTGATGTTCACAGCAACACAGCACACACCTCTAGTGCTACAATTCAGCTAGTCAGTTCCTTTATCTGTTTTCAGCCAAGCTTCAGGCAGTAACAGGTAAGGCTGAGAGTACACAAAATCTGGTTATGGCTGAAGGAGAAGCTTAATAACATCAACTACTGACAGAACTCTTATCTTGATAACAACTGCATAGATTCTTGTTTGCAAACCCAAGGATAACTCCCCTTGTTCTGAACCACTCTAAACCCTTCTGTAATACCAAGTCCCACAAGCATTAAGTGCTTGCAGGGAAGGAGGCTCAGAAGGCAGGTCTGCTCTTTTTAACAGGAGCAGCTCCCTCAGCTAAGTCATCATGTACACTTTGCCATCCATTCTCTTACTTCCTCACTTCCACTATGCTTTCAACAGTATTAGAAAAATCCTAAATAAATGTGGAGATATTCTTTCAGGGCATAACTTGACCTGTTTTCTCTCCTTTATAAGCAATGATGCAAATGAAGTGGAGCAAGGTTTAACTCAGGATAAGTCTATGGACTTAGTGGAAGTTGCATACAAAACACTCAAGTTTAATGAACCACTGAAAGGGAAACTGATGTTTTAAGAAAGAAGGCAAGAAAAAAAATTTTATGTTAATTACATCAAAGTCATTAACTTTGAATTCAGTATTGACATTAGTTTTGTATATTTACTACAGAAATTTCACTATGCATACCACAGAGCATGTTTCTGACCTCAGGAACTTGCAATTCTAGACAGGCTAGAGAGGGAAAGAAACAGAGGAGAAAACTTGGGACAGGTATGCAGTGAAGCTGAGGTGAAGACACAGAGGGAAGGAATGGGCATGAATGTCCATAAGTGGACAAGTTACTATTGCTGGTTTTATTGAGCATCCAGACATCACTAGTTTGGGTACATTACAGATGATTTACCAACTGGTAATATGTCATGTCCTCATTTTCCAGGTTACCCCTCAAAGCAAGCTAGCTTCTCCATATCCAGAGAAGAAAGGTCATCACCTGCCTCCTACATTAACCATGGCAAAGGGTAGAAGTGCTTGGCATCTCTAATCTGTACCATCCTCTACAAAGGCAGACACAAGCAAAACAACATGGAATTTTACAGTTCTGGATGAGCCTACAGGTGTACGAATGTGGAAGGTCATCACATAAAACATGCAGTGAATCCAAGGAAGGTGCCCTCTACTCACTCCCTGCCTGCTGACTCCTTTCCTGGGCACTTAGAATCATTAAGGTTGGAGAAGATCTCCAAGATCATCACATCCAAATGTTATCCCAACACTACCATGACCACTAAACCACATGCCAAAGAGCCACAGCTAAAGCAAGAGCAAGTGTAGATATTTACTCAAATAACCAAATCCATACCTGAAAAACAGTATCACATTATATATAAAAAAAAAAAAAAAAAACACAAACTAACAAAAAAAACCCAAACCGAAACATCCTCATCAACAAGAATATTTAGAGAATAGCAATAAAACACAGAGTATCACACCTTTTGACCAACCCCATAAAACTTCCAAGGATGTCAAGTCATGATGTTGGTGTTTTGAGGACACAAGTGAGTCAAGAAAGACAATCTTGTTCAAAAAAAGGGAACACAAAAAAAAAAGGAAGGAGCTCCCATGGAAGAATGTGTGACCACTGAGCTGTGTTACAGTCACACAGGTAATCTTCAACTGACACTTTCTCTGACTTTTGAGCATTTGCTATCACTGGCTATACATTCACTTCGTGAACATTCTCAATATCTAATTTCTTCCATTAAAAAAAAATTATCAATACAACATTTCTACTACAAATTAATTCGGGATTACCTGTGGCTTTCAGTCCAAAGCACACATTTATACCACCTCAGCTAGCAGAAATACGTGCTCATTTCCACACGGAAGGAGGATTCCCCCACCAATGCTACATGGGATAGAAAGAGAACCCGACTCTGTGGGCTCCCAGATTCCACCCCGTGCACTCCCAACTCCAGCAGCGAGACAACGCGTGCATCTACACAGGGGTTTAGGTCAGACACCAGGGGAGGACCTCTGAAGCAAGCCTCCCACCTGTCCTCACTTCAGCAAGGATATTTTTTCTTCTACTTTTTTTCTTTAATTCTTTATCTTTTACAGTGGTCTCTGAATACACAAACCTGATTTCTTTACAGCTAAGCAGAACTAGATGATCTGCTCCACAGCTAAGTGTACATTCAGCCCATGCACTGACAAAGCCAAAATTATTATAGCATGCAAACTGGATCCTCAACGCCAACCACTTTGTTCCACAGAAACTCTCCCCGAACTGCACTACTTGTTCAAGTACCAAAAGCTAAAATTTCATATTCAGCCTTTTTAATTACACCTTCATTTTAACCCACACTGACCAGTGTGAAGCTGACACACAACTCCACCATATCCATGCAGTGAGATACCACCAAGCATTGAAGATGCACAACTTGCCTTGAAACACAATACAAAAATTATCCAGCTTCCTGTAATACAACCAGAACAATAACTAGGATAGCAAGTGAGCAGGAACAATGACAGAGTTTGATATCATCTTGAAAGCTTCCACAAAAACCAGACAATTAACCAAGCAATTATTTTGTTGGCAAATGTTATATATTAAACATCCAGGAGTGTATGGGCAAAGCACAACTTTTAAACACTTCATGACTTGGTCAGATGTGAGCAGAACACCCACAAAGAACAAAGACAACATTCCCAAAAACTGCATGATTCATTCCTCAAACCAAAATGCAACATGCCTCCCCAAAGTCATAAAACTGTTCCAATAAGCAGCTCTAGTTCTACAGAAGAAATAGAAAACCCACCGAACCAATCCATGTAAGGCTGAGACTTCCTAGCGAAAAAAATCCTGATGCAGATACACAGAACTGCAAGTTTCACCCTGAATAATTATAATTTAGCACATGTATAAGAAAAACACAATTTTTTAACCTCTTCAGGTACAGGTCACATCACTAGCTCAGCTTACAAGAGTAACACCTCAAAGTCCCATACAGAGAGCAATATGTAATGGAAAGTTACGCGAGCATAATAAAAAAACCCTTATATAAATAATACAAATTATCAGCACTGGTTATTACACAATGATTAATATAGGTGTGTGTTAATTACCACTTAGACACACTAAACCATTACAAATTCTGCTGTAAATATTCCAGCCATTTTAAAATTAAATCCACTATTTTGAAGCAAGAGCAGTCAGAGCCAGTGCAGTTTACATACATGCTCTGTGCCAAATGTAACAGTAAAACAGGTGTAGAAATTTGGTTTCAATGTCTGGAGTAGATACTTAAGCTGCAAATCCCTTCTATCATTAACTCCACTGAGCTATCTACATAAACTTTCCATTTGCATGACCTGTGCAAAAGACAATAGAAAGTTTATTATAAAACTTTTAAAGACATTTTACTCTTTTTAAAATTTAAATGTAAATTATGCCATGCATTTGTAAAAATAAAGTTATTTCTTACCAAAAAAAAAGTGCTTGAGGGAGCAATTCTTTACATAAACAAGAAAAAGGTCACTGGCTGCTCCAAGGATTTTCCTCAAGAGGAAGTTTTGGCAAAACATTTGATTTGAACAGTTAGAAATCTCCAACCTTCCAACATAGGCAGCATCTTTAATAAACCATTACAGAAACTTAAGTCCATGATCAAAAGAAATGTAGAAGGAAAAATCACTTCTCTTTTGAAACTAATTCTTAATATGTGCAATCCTTATCCACTATGTCATATTTTAGGCTAAGCTTCCACATCATATGAGCCGAGCCCTCTAGAATCCTGCTACTTCACAGCACAGAAGGCATTTGCCTCAGTCAGAAAAGCTGCCAAAGCAGCAAGGGAATTTTACTGATACAGATAATTCCCAAATGGATGGCACAAATTAATCATACATGTCCACACAGCCTACAATCCACTGAGAAGCAGCTGATTTATAAGGTTTAGCTTGCTAGCACTAGCAAAGCACTGAGAGGCACTCAAAAGAACACCATGGACTATGAAGTACCTCACAAGAGAAAGAGTGGTCTAGTGGATGGAGTGCTAAATAAGATTCAGGAATATTACATTTTACTCTCTTTTGTCAATGACCCACACAAACTCCTTGAAAGTTGCCTCATCTTTCTATTTCTTTATTTCCTCATTTTAACAACACTCCTATCAGAAGAAAGAAGTATTCAAACCTGTAAACTGCAATGATGCTTATGGAACAGGAACACACTTTGGATGAATTAAAGTCAATGTGGTTTTTTTGGTTGGTTGGTTTTGTGGGTGTTTTAAAGACGCTTGCTTTTTCTTAAAAAAAAGGCAGTTTAGTTCTTATTGCTCATTAAATCAGCTTTGGAAAAAGATCACCCAAACATCAGCAGAAGCACTGAAGCCTATCTGATCATGCACAGAGCTTGAAACAACAGTTTTAAGATGCAAAACATTTCACAGGTAACAGGCAAGAACCTGTGAAGACAATGATTTTGCAGCTAGAGATTTAGAGTGTACATACACACCCTGTCCCCCCTTTTGTCACCCTGTGGTATGTTTCTTCCACAAAATTGAGGTTTTCTGAGCTGCAAGAAACCAGCACTGCTTCTCTTCCTGTCTATAGCAATTCTTCATCCCCTGCTCTACCAGAGAAAGTTAATGCACATTCTTCCTGTTTTGTCTGAAGGGCAAGTGAGCAAGGTGCACTGAGCAGCTTTCCTATTCTCCCACCTTTAGCCCTACTTCTCAACTACTACAGTTACTAGTAAGAAAAGACACAAAAAAAAAATAAATCAGAATATGAACTACAAAACACTCTGAAAAGAGCTCTTTGCAAGAGCTAGGCAATCAAGACAGAATAATCTTCATTTTCTTTAAGAAGCAGCACTGATCTTCAATCTGATCTTTGATTTTTTTCACTATCTACAGGGCAATTTCAGCAGTAGCATTATATACAAAGCCCTCGAAGTATCATATTTGTTGAGGCATACTTGTCAAAAACATCTAAACCTTATCACAATTCATGAAGCCTCAGTTGTGCCTTGTTTCTCAGACATCAGTACATTCCTCTTCTTGCTGCCAGTTAGGTCAAAAATGCTTCCCTTTTCCACCAAAACAGTCAGCTAAGGAATTAAAAACTTCTACAGATGTTCACAAAAAGCTGCTTATAATACAGGAGGGCTGATGCTTCTCCAATGCAACCAGATAGTACAGATGGGTCTTCTGTCCAACTTCCAACCTTCATTCAGTACAAAAGGAACAAACAGCTTGTGCAATTATCCAATAATTGCCCACTGCAAAATCACTAAGAAGTGGGGAGAATGTTACCTGAAACCAATTACCAATTTTCCAACTAATTCCTAAAAATTGGTGTACTGATGTTTAAAAAAAAAAAAAACAAAAAAAAACAAACACACCACTATTTCCACAGTAAAGTTGAAAAAAAACCCTGCAATTTCATCACAAGAATCCAAATCAAAGCATTTGGTAATGTTCCTCAAATTATTGGGAAATGTCAGAAAGAATTGTCCAAAGACACCGGCACAGGTATCTGATAAAGCTGAAGGCTACTTGAGAGTAATTCAAAGAACGTTTCTTCTCTAACTGATAGAAGAAACAGGTGTTCTTGCAACTCAAAGATCATACATCTTGTGGCAATGCTTTCAAACCTATTTTTTACTCAAATAGCAGCCAATACCTTACATGGTGAAACCGTACTTAAGTAACACTCCTGCCCTGAAGTCTCTAACTCACTTCATGGGTGAAATAGCAAGAAATGGAGGATAAGCAGCAGTATTTTGGAGTAGTATCAGTATGAGAGACATTTACAGTAAGGCAGTATGCTCTTCATAGCAAAGACTGTGTGACTGCATGTTTATACAGTACTCAATGTGAAGGGACACTCATGTTCAGATAAGACTTTCAAGCACAGCCCCTCTAATAGCAGACATTCCTTGAAGTGTAGACTCTTCCAATCTGTGTTAGTCAACTTTAACAATGTTGGCAAAAGCTTTAATGTTGCACGGATATACCTCATCTTCTAATTAATTTATTGGCAGCTCTAAGGACCTACTCATCAGATTCTGAATGCCTTCTTTCCAAGTCGATTTAATTCCAAAACACCAAAGTCAGTCATGATATACGTTAATAACAGTATTTCTATTTCCAGTATTGACTTCCAATTTCTAGTGTGCAATTAAGTATGCTGAAGGAAGCAAAGAACACCATGAAGAACTTGATGCTACTAATCTGGTTTGTGCAATAAATTTGCGCCAGATCCAAAAACCTTTTTCAAACAGGGCTTACTAATTCATTACTCAGAATTACTTTAAGAAAAGCTGTATGACTAAAGATGTAAAATGAAACATCAATGTACACATTTTAGAGTGAAAACCACTTGAACTAATTCATTAGGGATAGGAAGATGTCAGCTGGAGGGTGTTCCCTCTGATGGACTCTTAAGTATTAAGCATTATAGATATGAGTAACAGCTACTTTTTCACAGGAACAGCCATTATCTAGGAAGCAAGTTTGGTTCAAAGGTGAAGATGGACTAAGAATTCTGGCCGGGAGGGTTTTCACTTGTGTGTGTTTTGATTTCTTCTCTCCTCAAAACCAACAAGGACCTAAAACCACTTGCTTCTGTCGAGCAAAAACTGGCTTGGCCAGTTAAGGGTTGCAGAACTCAGACTCACAAGGAAAAACAGTTTCCATTACTGAAACACAGCAGCCTGGCATTGTGTTGGCAAAACACAGTCCCCAAAGATGAGCTGAGCTACTGCATTTTCAGAAGCATGGCTTTCTGTCCTATGCTCTGGGTGAGCATGCACTTAGTGACAAACCTTGGAAGTATCTACCCCTTGTCACATCAGTATAGAGGATATTCAAACGTCTATTTGAACAAGATTTTATTTTCATGCTCAGACAATCACTACAGTGCCTGAAATTTTGTAAAAGCTTTTAAAAGTTACTTACTTTACTAGCCATTTACAAATAAAGCAAAATAACTAATATCTATGGAGGTATTCTTCTCAAACACAACTGGAAACACTTTCTCTGTTAAGATTTACCTCAGCACTACCATATTCTGTTGATATGCAAGAAACTGAAATCCACTGTAAAATAAGCAACAGAACATAGAACTAACACTTTCTTGTCCACAGAGCCTGCAGAAATCCAGTAAAAGCAGTAGTCATTTTATTTAGCAAGTAAACCAAACATTCCCCACCTTTAAAACAGTCAGCTTCTCACTGGTCTCCACAAGGAAAAAATATAAGAAAAAGGACCTCACCATGCTTTCCCTTGAAAGAACTACTTTTCAGCTCAGTCTCTGCTCCTCCCTATGTGAAAACAGCCACCTGTACAATCTCCAAGCACCTCAACAGCAGCCCTGTAAATATCTGCAATACGCAGCAACCTGCAGAAGTAATGCACACTACTTGGAACTGGCGCAGCTTTCCAAGTCAATTCAATTTTGTTTTATAAAAGTTAAGCATTTTATGCTTCTACATTAAAACACTACGTAACTTCTTACATTTGATCCCATTACAGATAATAATTTGTTAACATTTTCTGAAGCTAGACCTTCTAAAGATCTGGTAGCCAGCACTGGGCTTCTGATCAATTCCTGCACATTCACAGTGGCATCAACTTCTTTCCAGCTTTTCCACTGTGAAGAATAAAAACCCATTCATTATAGTCAACTGTCCATCCATTTTTTAAGTGACATGCTTAGTCTTCAATTATTTTTTTGTATGTATATATATATACACACACGCACAAATGAGAGGCATGAAGCAGTAGAATCAAGGGCATTATTCAGCCACAAGGCAGGTCAGAAAGATTAAGAATGATCCATCCAGGTAGCATTAGCAGTACAAAATGTACCACTGTAGTTACACAATCAATGTGCTCACAAGCCACATCTCAGAATAAGAGAATCTCCTTCTGCTGTTTGATCAACATTTACCTTGTCTGATCAACATTTATCTAATTTTATTAATAAATCTTAAATTGCTGATAAATCAAACCATGTCAAACGTTCATCCAAAACACCACTAACTAGAAGTAAAAAGGAACACCAAAACCCCAACTACAGCAAATTACACCATTACATCCAAACCAAAACAGCTTTCTCACCTTTGGATCTATTACTCCAGAATAAAAGGCAGAGCTATGCACTACACCTCTGCAAAAGCAGCTTAGCTGCTGAAAACATTACAGGCAAAACTAGCATTTATCTAAAGACAAGTTGAAATCTATCTAAAGACAAGCTGAAATCACCAAACAGCCCTGTTCACCTGAACAAGTGTTAGAAGACTAATAACAATAACTAATGCTGAATTTTAAGTACTTTCCAAAGGAAAGAAAGAAAATTAAACATCCATACCAAAGAAGTGCATCAACATTCTTTAAAAAAAAAAAAAACAAACCAACAAACACAAAAAAACCCACACACACTAAAGATGCACATATTAAGTAAACAAGTTTTCACCTAGGTATGTGTAGTTTTTCCCACCTTCCAGGAGAAAGTAACACACATTTCAGTCTAGACTCCCTCATTCAAAGGCTTGGAAAACAAGAAAACAACCTAGGCAACTAAAACAGGAAAAATGCACGTTAGTCAAAATAATGTGAACATGCCACAATCAAGGCGGAAAAGGACATATCACAGTGCTTCATCAGGTCAACCCAGGAACGGGTAAATAGGACTTAAAGTCAAGAAATATCAGGGCTAATGAATGGTAAAGATGACTCACATATTTCAGTTTTATCAGTTCCCAGCACTCTTGTTTAAAGTCAGTACTGAACCCAAAAAAAAAGCCCACAAAGGGAAACAAACTACATAGTCGTGGTACAATAGATTTAGAGCAGTAGCACCCCAAAAACAAACAGCAACAGAGTGGTAAACATGTATTTAGTAAATAAGTGACTCTTGTCATCTTCCTTCTGCCTTACTGTTTTTTCTTTCTTAGTCTGTTCTTTGGGCACTCCAGTACTTCTTTCCAACATCTCAGGACTGCAGTATTTTTGTAGCAATTTCCAAACCACTTCTTGAATTTGGAAATGGCTTGTACTGTGGTGAAGGCAAGTGTTCACGCTGACACCACCTAAATTAATTGCCTAAGCATGGGAAAAACAATTTGACAAAATGAAGCAGGTGACTATAGGCAGTTCAGGCAAGACTGCTTATTGTAGATGTTTACTGTAGAATCCTTGGGCTGTAGTAATACTTGAGTTTTTCCACTGCTTCACAAAAACCTGGAGAAAACATAGCTAGTACAGAAGTGTGTGAGAGTATATCAGAATGAAAATTCACTGCTGTCTCCCTAAAAATTAAGTCGATCTTTACACTCACAACAACGTTCACGAACCTGAATTAAACAGCTATTTCTTGCTTGCACAAAATCTTTCTTCCACTTAATAGATGGCTCATAATTTCTAACACTGTAACTATCATCTACTTTCTTTTCCACTCTGTTGGCTGCAGATTCAACTCTTTCTTTCAAGACAGTCACTTCCTCTTGACAATTTTTTCTCTTATCCAAAAAGTTTCATACTGCTCTACACATTTTTCATTGCAGAGCAATTTCAACAAACAATATGAAGAGAGTTAAGTCAACACCTAAACACTAATACTAAAATCTGGGAAAGGTGTCACTGCAGAGGCTAGTACCCTTCTGGTGACATATTCCCTCCTTTCCACTAGATCAAAGGAATTTAAAGAAACCAGTAAAAACTTTGCCAGCAAGTCCAAACAAATTAAAGCACACAGTCATTGAGAGCAGTGCATACAGAATGGAGAATGGGACTTTTTTTTCCCCAGCTTCTTTTTACCCACTACAGCCTCCACCTATTTTGTCATGAGAGACCATGCTTTGATATCCACCCTTTGTTCTTCTGACTGCTGCTAGCAGCAGAAAAGGAAAGCACAAGGCAAAGCAGGGGCGTAATTTTCTTATCCTACCACTCCCTTAACTTCAGTGTTTGGATTTTAAACACCCATGGATGCTACTCTTACTTGCCTCTATTACTGATAAGTTCCCTGGGTCACATCTGAAAAAATCAGTAACCTGCTGCTCTGTATTTCACAGATGCACACAAGGGTCCAAGAATCAGTGGGGAAGTACAGCCTGGGACACATTTCACTTTATTCTTTTTTATGGTTTCACAATGCTTAAGACAAATATTAGGCCACCTCAATTCTGGACATCTATACAGGTCAAACTTTTTGACTTTCACTCCATGTTTAGACAAAAAGGTTTTTAATCAAACTAAAACATTTCAGTCCTCAGAAGGCTACATTATGTTGCCTCAGCAGAAAACAAGGCAGGCTAAAAGCATCAGTAAAACCCAAAACTTTGAGAAATAACAGAGAACTAACTGGGAGACACACCTAGATGTTCCCTGCAGGCAAATCAGGCACATGCTGCTCCTCAGCAAAATGTTTCCCCACTCCACCTCCAAACCTGGCCTTTTACCTAGACTCCAGCTATGGCTCATCTCCGCAGCATCAAAATTAAGTAGAAAAATCTGTAGATACATCTTGCCAATCACATGCACATAAGAAATAAACATTTCATACATATATACAAGGAGGAAAAAAAAAAAATCACACTCACTCTCCTTGAAAGCCACAAGGTGATAGGAATGGCCAACATACATCAATGAAAATTGCTTTTCTGTGGAACTGAGTGTGTTAAAGGCACGTTGAAAGCAGCTTGTGTAACCCTCTGCACATGGAAGCGTATGCAGAAAACTATGCAAAGATGTAGATGCAGTAGACTGGCTTCTGATCACCAAGTTAGGGAAGTTCATACTGTTTCTACAATTGACATTTAGGAGGACTTGGATTTTTATGCCCATCCTTATTTAAAAACAGTCAGTTTAGATTCTCTGAAGTAGAAAGCTGTCTTTATCCTACATAAATGAGCAAATGTATTCAAATAAAAGCTAAAATTAGACTGCAGAAAACCCCAGGAAAAAACATGGAAGTAGCAAGGGATTATTTTTACTAGTTGAAAAAACACTGCTTATCTTTACATTCTGGATTTTAAGTGAAGTGCATAATCATAAGCATGCAATTTTATTCAGTCCACACATCTTTCCACATAGCAATACAGCTTGCAGCTGGAGCCATACTCCCTTCCTTGTCTAGAAGATAAACACTGAAGTTAGCTTAGTTGATCCCTTTGTTCAGACCATATTCCAGGATCTCAAGATCAATCTCTTAGACAACCCAGGCAAAGAGTTGACACTCGCACATTATGATAGTCAATCTCCTCTATCTCTCTCACTCAGCTTCTCCTCTACTACTGTTATCTGTTTCTGTGCCAAAGGAAGGGCAGTAACCATATAATTTTTGCCAATTTTGAGCTAAAAATTCTGCTCCCTCTGGTGGAAGCAGTGAAAGTGAAGATTCTCTGAACTCACCTTACTCCACAAAGACCTAGAGCCAAGACTAAAGCTTTACTCTCCTACAACCATCCTCAAGTCGCAGCAAGTTTAAATAACTCCCGTTTAATGACAGGAAAGGTGGCATGTCACCAAAAGAAGTCATTTGTCAACAGACAATCAGCAAGATAGTGCCAGAAGCAGAAACGGACCGAGGTCCAATGCACTATTTGGTCAGGCTTCACCTCAGAGAGAGGAAACAAGCAGCAGAGACACTAATAATGACATGAGTACAGACATGAAGAACAGAGGGATAGGTGAGAGACAGAATGATACTACAGTAACTCAAGTTGCAACCTCAATGCGTTATGAAATTCATGATTCTCTTGCAGCCAAGTTTTTATGATAATCCTTCCCATACTTCTTTTTAGCTGTCTGGTGGGAAGGACACAACCACTTTTATTCCTTCTCTCCCTTAACAAGACAGGAGGAATACTGTGGTACATTAACATTCATTAACTGTAAAAACCCAAGGTGACACAGTTGTCAACATGATGCATCCTCTTCTGAGTAGCAAAGTCAAGCTCTGCAAGACATGAAAAGCTAAGGTCTTACAAGGCTTTTCACCCCCCAAAGGAGTGATTTTTTTTTTTTTCCCCATAGCAAAATACAAAAAGAAGGGTAACACTGGTTTGTCCCTAAACCAGGACAGCAAGTTTGCTTTCCCAAATCTACACAGTCACAGGTTCTTGTTCACACCAAGCACCCTTCCTTGCACTCAATGACTGAAAATAAGAATACAAAAATTGGAAACTAAGCCTATCAAAAACACCTCAGCTGTGCCAAGTAGCCACTTCAGTTAACTTGGTACAAGACAAAATAGGAGCCAAAGAAAGGGTTAATACAGTGACAAGTTATTGCACAGTACCTTACTGGGGGACATACACAGAATCAGAAAACAAGCTCTTCTCCATTCCTACAGCTAGCTAGTAGGAGCTCTATCACCAGGAAGAAAATCCTAGGAACACCAATCTGTTAAAGCAAAAAAGCTTTTCTCTTGTAACACAACTAGCACGAAGAGGAGACCACTGCTCCTACAAGTATGTGAAATGGCTCTGGTGGTGCCACCATCCCCCACCTTTTACACTGGCCTCCAAGTAGCACATAATCAACCATCCTCAAACAAATTCTTGCTTCTAGGTCTACCAAGCACTAAGTGAAAAAGTAATCAATTTCTCACACTCAACCCATACAGTTGGGGATCTGATTAATTAGCTAAATCTTAGAGATAGCAGCTACACCTTTAACTGAAATTTCTACTGTCATTCACTGCCAAACAGGCAAGGTTCTTCCATCCATTTCTCTGAACACCCAGACGGAGTAAAACTGACACATGCTACTTGGATTTGTCCTCCCAGAGTGACATAACTTTGCTTTCAATACAATTTTATGGCACGATAACTAGATAGTCATGACTGTCATGTAAACCACAATCGCAACGTTTTGGAAATAAACTAATAATCTACTTGTGGTCAAAATTGAAGCTTGGAAGAGGAGAAGCAACCCACTCATCTCCATCGGTTCCAGGTGCTGGTATTACTCTGGAGTGCCCACTTCAAGCACCTGCTGTACTGGTATGATTGTAGTCACAGCACAGATTTGGATCGAGTAGCAGAAACAACCTACTCATCAGAAAAACTTTATTGTTGTATTACTTTTTCAGAGCACTACTACATTTCCATATAAAGTATGCACATAGTATCACCAAATGCCACGCATAAGCTTTGAGCACACACACCAAGGAGTATCAGCACTTCCTTTTTCTTCTCTGCCCTCATTCTCTCCTTTACTACCTTTGATTACATTGAATACATTTTGCATTCTTTCTGTATTACATTCTCTTAAGCTACGAGGTTACCAAAAAAAATCTACCTCTGCCCTTTTTTTTTCATCAGTTATAGACGTGTTCTTCTCAGTGCAGCATTATTTTGTAACTCTTCAATTCCTGCTCCAGTCATAATCAGTGCTCTTCGTACACAACTGGACCTATATTATGTACAGTCCATAGAGGTATAAAAACACAGCATGTACAATTTTTAACTGCTTATAATAAATCTTTTAAACCACTTGTTTAGCCACCCTTCATTGTGATTATCTCCAAAAGCTTCAACAGAGCTCAAACAGTATTTCAGAAAAGCACTGTGGTTTTCTTTACAGGGGCACCTGTTGCAAAACATTCAATGCACAGAAGTATTCCATGCTTTCATAAAAAGTAAATTTATTATCATCAAAACGCCATATATCCACACCATTTAAAATAAAATTGATAGAAGCTGCACTACATGAGGAAACAATTACATTTATTACTGTTATTATAAATAGATAATTATACAACAACGGCATCGTGCCATAATGAGACTGTCATCTCTTTTTTGGTCTACAGCACCCCATCAAGGCTACAGGCTCTATGGGAATAAATAGAGGGCATCTGCCAAGAGCAGCCTGTAGCCTGCGCGGGAGGCATGGAGCCACAAGGTGCCACTGGTCCTGGCTACAGGTATCATCCCAAATTGCATGCAGAACCTATTCCATCACAGCAAGCTTAGTTCTGACTTGACTGCTTTTGTCAGTTTTCTAGAAAATACTTTTCTGTGTGTATCCTTAACCTGAGGTTCCATTCAAACAAATGACTGAGGAAGCAGGGGAAGAAAAAAAGCGTTTGTACTTCAGTCACTTCCCAGATTCTCTCACTAGAAACACTCCTTCATCTGTGTTTGGATTCCAGTTGCTTTTCTCACTTGTTAGGTGTATTTTGTAAAACCAAATCAGTAAAATCTCCCTCTACAGAAGCACAGTTAGTTTTCCTTAATGTATTTCATTCATATATTAATGGAGGTCGGTTTGTTATAATAAGAATGCCTCACATGAAATTTCCTGATGCTACAAAATTTACAGGAGTTCCTTGAGCTTACTTTACTGACATGTTCATAAACACAAATACTGTGCAGATTTAGCAGGTCTAGACCACTTCGCCCACAAACATTCTTGTACAACTTCGGTCATTAAACTCTGCAAACCTGCTTCTCAATCTTATTTTGCAACCGTCTGATGTTTCGCGCGGACGACAGGGTCAGCAACCTGCGGCGATTTTTGTATCCCTGGGACAACAGCTACGCCGGGAACGCTCTGCCAGCGACGCCGGTGCGGATTCCGCGCAGCACAGCCCGCTATTTAACGCTGCGCTTCACACCGCGGGCGGCCGCGCCCGGGCACCGCGCAACGCTCCGCGCTCCCAA
>NW_008587520.1:0-7755 GCF_000691845.1 Merops nubicus
TCATCAGGCCCCATGGACTTGTGAATGATAAGGCTCCTCAGACCTTCAAGAACCATATTGTTACTTGGGAGAAGAGACCAACCTCCACCTCATTATAACCTCCTTTCAGGTAGCTGTAGAGTGATAAGCTCTCCCCTCAGTCTCCTCTTCTCCAAATTAAACAACCCCAGTTCTCTCAGCTGCTCCTCATAAGACTTGTGCTCTACCCTCCTCATCAGCTTCATTGCCAGGTTAAGTTTTAGTTGTGCTTTGGCCTGTCTAATTTTCTCCCTGCACAACCTCACCACCCACAACGGTCCCTCAAAACAAATCTGCTTTAGTACTACCCAGGGAAATTTCTCCTGTTATACTTTGCACATTTCCATGTTTTCCCAATTTATACTCACCTTTAAGTTTAGCTTTCTACAGCACACTTAAGGACAGATTTTGTGTTCAAAATCTGGTCCATTTTCTCCAATTACACAAGTAGATTTAGTAAAGATTTCTTCATTTTACAGTTCTGCATTTCTTAAGATGATGTTTGCCTTAAATGTCCAGTTCTAGCAGTCCAAAAGAAGAAATATTTGCATACAAAGCAGATAAATACTTGAGTGACAGACATAGCTCAGAACTGCAATATGATCTCTGCAACGGCTGACATTTTTATTTTAAAATGAATTATAACAGCAGAGATAAGGGCAGGGGGGAGGGGAGGAAGGTTTAAATCTTACCAATAATTGATATTGGCTTTCTGGCAAAGCGTATTCTTCCTTGGAAGCCGACATACTTACTCCTGCAGCCCGCAGACCACAGCCGCACCACGTACTCGGCACCAAAAAACACAACCAGAACTATTTCCTGTCAGAATTAAAAGGACAAAATGTCAGATTTTCTCATTAAAAGGCAGACTGCAGTTTGCAAATCTAATTTATGCCTGTGAGTAATACGACGTTTGTTGAAATGAAAGATGCAATAAAAAGGATTGTGCCTAATCTGTTTGCTTTTTATATGCGTGTGCCAACCAGTACATAAAAGGGAGATATAATCTGTTCCTTGATGTGATTTGGATAAATAAGATGTTTTAAGCTCCATTCCATGAGTATATCATAGGGAAAATACACAATATTCTTCTTTTGTTTCTTTCCAAAACGGAAAGTTTTTAAAACTCAGGAATGGAGGGAAGCATATCATTCCTTAAACTAACAAGTATATGAAACATTTCTAGATCATTAACCAGCATTTATGAACATAAGCCCAGAAGGTGTATGTCAACCTTTGTATATTCAGAATAGAATCACAGAACATCTCAAGCTGGAAGGGACCCATAAGAGTCATTGAGTCCAACTTCATGCTCCTCACAGGACTACCTAAAACTGTAGGACAATGAGTGTTGTCCAGATGCTCCTTGAGCTCTGCAAGGCTTGGTGCTCCTCAGGGGGACTGTTCCAGTAACAAAAAAAAACTCTCAGTGAAAAACCTTTTCCTAATGTCCAATCTGAAGTAGCCCTGATGCACCTCCATTCCATTTCCTCATGTCCCATTGCTGCTCACCAGAGAGGAGAGATCAGCACCTCCCTCTCCATTGCCTCCTTGAGGAAGTTGTAGACTTTGATAAGGTTTACCCCTCAGCCTTCTCTTCTCCAGGCTGAACAAACCAATGACCCCTGCCCACTCTTGTGCAAAAAACCTTTTCCCTCTTTGAGTCAGGGGTGCCCCATCTGTTGCCAGCAGGCTTGGTGTGGTGTAAACTGACCCATGATCAAAAAACTCAAAACTCTGCCAGCGACATCAGGCTCAAACCAGGTATTGATCTGATGGGTCTTCCTGTCTTCCCTCATCATTCCCTGCAACTGGAAGGATAAAGGAGAACACTACTCGTGCTCCTGATCCTTGATCATACATCCCAGGGCTGTGAAGTCTCTCTCGACTGCCCCTGGACTTCTTGTAGCAACTTCATTGGTGCCTGAATGAAAAATCAATGGTTTAGAGAGGACACAGCCTTCTGCTAGGTGGATTCCATTGCTCCCTGGTCGAGCTAGCAGAGCCTCAGTGCCCTTCCTGCATGCAAACTGCCACACCATGCCATGTTTGTCCACCGTGGTCACTGGTGCTGCCCAAGGGTTTCTTTTATGGGAAGGGGGTTCAGCCTCGCCCAGGCACGGTCTGCCACTGTCATGTAAACTGTGGGCTCCTGGGGTTCTTTTGGCTTCCCCTGAGGTTCCACTGGTTCAGGACCACTCATTACTATATTATAACACACTCGTGCATAACCAAGGATCAATGTACTGTGAGATACTTCTAAAGAAAGAAGATTAATAAAGATCACAACATGGACAGACTTGTTGAGATCTTCGCTCCTACCTTCCTTGCTTTCCTCCACCATAAGCAATATGTTAGCACAACCAAAATACAGCTTCTAGGCTTTGTTCCAATCCAAACTGTATCCAGTTACTCAGAGTCACCAAACACCTACTACATAAATTACAGCTTTGGAAAATATTTGTATTTTAACTTAAACACGCTTGCAATCTGCACCTGGGGAATTTCAAAGCACCCAAAGAGTGAACACACTTAAATCACAATTTTCACTGAATAACACCACCAACTTGTCTTCAACACTGAAATTCTGAATGGTTCAAAAGAGACCAAAATATGTCAAAAGCTGAAAAACAGGTAAGAAAAACTCCACAGCAACATGCAAAACTTCACGTCAATTTTGATTTTTAACAAAGTTAGTTTAACATTTCTGTATTCACTTCTACCTCCTTGTTTGGCCTGGAATGAGAACCAAGAAAATATGCAATCTTCTTCTGTTTTCATTGCACTTTCAGCCTGACTAAAACCAACGATTAGTAGAAAGCTAAGAAAGTTTACAGCCCATTTTCAAGGCAGAAGCACAGGGAAAAAAAATACAGCAAGTCAGCTCCAACAAGTTTAATGTTTTTAATTAATGCATTATCTAGGGATTCTTCAAGCAGTACTTGTAAATTTGTGCTGTCTGAAATCTAAATGCAAACATTTGCTCGTGCATAATAGCCAAAGCACAACTCAAAACAATCTTCAAATGAAAACAATTCTTGCATTTCAGGAATCTTGCAAAATGGTCTCTCACTTATTAAATTGTCTAAGTTTACAGCACATTTTCAAGGCAGAAGCACAGGAAAAAAAAATACAAGTCAGCTCCAACAAGTTTAATGTTTTTAATTAATGCATTATCTAGGGATTCTACAAGCAGTACTTCTAAATTTGTGCTGTCTGAAATCTAAATGCAAACATTTGTTCATCCATAATAGACAAAGTACAACTCAAGAACAATCTTCAAAGTAAAACAATTCTTGCATTTCAGGAATCTTGCAAAATGGTCTCTCACTTATTAAATTGTCTAAATTTTTAGCAGGTTCCTCGTATCATCACTCAGTAGCATTTGTTTTCAAGTGTCTTATTAATGATCTCTTATTTCCACCAAAGGAAACAGAACACTGATTATATGGACCTAACAGATTGGCTGGAGGAATAGCACTGAAGCTTTGCAGTAGATTGTGAAGTCATGAGCACTGCATTCCATAATTAGGCAGAAAGCTAGTACCAAAGCTTGAACTTAAAGAGTATTTCTGAAGCAAACAGCTCCACATTCTTATCTGCAGACCAAAATGGCAGAGCTCCACCAAGCTCCACCTCAGAAATACATGTGCTCATAGTCTTGGAGGAAGAAACACAATTAGACAGCATAGCTGATGTGATTTTGTTGACAATGTTGGTAACTTAACCATTTGACAAGGGAAGATATCCACAACAATTCAAATGAAAACAAAGGTGCCATCCAACTGCATCAAAAGCATGCCACCAAAATCAGAAGCCACTCAGTGGCAGTTTATTCAATGTCAGTCCTAACACAGAACACTGATGGCAGTGGAAGAATCACTTCTACAGACACTGCATATTAGAACCTCTGGGTCAGGTAAGTAAAAAATTGTGTAGAAAAGAGATGAGAAGATAAGTGTTGAGGAAGCAAAAACTTCTTAGACTTAGGTCATTCCCTGATGATCCTCTCAGGGTGCTTTTAAAAGCTAAAATTAAAACTCTACATGGCCTTGTTCTCAAGGCAAATTCCAGAACCCATGATTTTATTTCAGCTACCAACAAGAACTCATCTTTGTTGCATCTGGGAAACCCTGCTGCAGTCAGTAAAGTTGCACAGTCTACAGAAAGGAAAAATAAACTGTTGACAGGAAGCAGTAAAAAGGAAGAACCTTCATTTTCAATAAATCTGAAATTAGTTATTGATCTCAGTTCATTCTGTCCTGGCCAGGGGTCCACATTACCAAAACCACGGCAGTTAACACATCTGCTGGCACCTTCAGACAGGCCAAAGACCAAAAGAGCATGGAAACATGGAAACTTGACACATATTCCAGCTCTATAGGTGGTCTCACCCCAAAAAAAAAAAAAAAAAAAGAAGATTATGAAGCTTTACACTTTTGTTGTGTATACTTTTAATGAAAGACAGCAGAAATTAATTTCCAGGGCTGTCAAGGCTGATCAAGCTTCACTTTGCTGAATTCACCTTTAAAAAGCCTCATCCTTCCTCTTTTTCCTCCTGTACACATTAATACTGCTCAGAACCTTAAATTTATTGCCTTACACGTACGTACTGTTAAAGAGAAAAAAACTCAGAATTTTCAGGGAAGTCAGAAAAACCACATGTTCTCACTGAAGTGGTGACAAAAGATGGTGAGATGTTGTTGTGGACAAAACATGAACCAGAAAAAACTCTGAAGAAAAAATTAAATATGCAAATTAAATAGTAGGACAAATATGCTCCTGATGATTGACATGTATGACTGTATGTCAGTTTGAGATGTTTCTCCAGCTTTCAGAAACTTTCCAGAACCCTTGCTTTCAAAATGGGATTATACTCACAAGGATCCCACAAAACATTTTCCTTTAGTCTCCCAGGAGTATTTTTTCCCCTTCTCCTGCAAGTGGTGAAGGAAGAAATACATAATGGATGATTCTTAGCAGATTTCATAAACCTGGGAAGCCATTTGACATCAACAGAAAGCCAGGGATGAACTCCTCTAATCAAATCAAAACCAAAAATAACAAGTAGGAACAAACCAGTCCCTAAATAAAAATAAAAATAAATGGAACCATATCAGGCTTGATTGAAATAAAGCAGTTTTGAGTGTCAGCCTTCCATTTTTCTCAGCAATCCTCCTCTGAACTCCTATAAGTAAAGGAAGGGAAAGCAAAGCTGCTTGTCCTTTGAACAGAGCAGCTGCCACAAACTCATAAACTGTCAGGACATTTGCCATGACCCATGGAAGGATCACCAGACAGGTGTGGAAGAACACAGAGCATCATACTTTACTTTGTCTGGGGCACTGAATCTGCTCCAGAGACCCACTGTATTGACAGCTGTACCAGTGGCGAGGGTCTTGAGGCTGTGCTGCAACTCAAATTATCTTCCAGCAAGAGGAGCACCAAGGAAAAAAAAGTATGGACCACATTCTTCACACTCACATGGAGCCTCTTCCTGTTTTGTTAGTGGTAGAGAAATTCTTGGCAATAGGGAGAGCACTTACCATGCAGTGACTGCCTATCCACTGTAGAAAACTGACATATAATATAATTACAGATTTTAAACTGGGCTTGGACGATCTAATATCTCTGCTAAATCAGTGGCAGCATTCCATTATCCTGTGTTTGACCCTCTTGTTGGGGAAAATACCACCAAAACACACACCTATAATATTCTTAATCTTTGCCCAGGCCAGTGGAAGCCCTTAGAGTCATTTCAACTTTGTATATTTTTTTCTTCTTCTTAAGTCTAGCCACTGCACAAGTCTTTTATTTTCCCTCACAAAATAAATCCTGAATAATACATAGTCTTGTTTATGCTAATTTTAGTATAACTCCATTTTATTAATTTTATTTCCAATATGAAAAAAGAAGCTTAAAGGGACATATGTATGCAAATATCTTCCATTTGTATCTAAATTCAATCAGCCAAATAAAAAACACTCTTGTGGAAAAGCCATCAGCTTTGACCCAAGAATGTCATTGATGACCAGATAAAAAAAATGCTCACATAAACACAGAAAATCAACATTTTATACAGCAGTGTGTGTAAGTGAAAAATAGAGCCTGGAATTCACAATGTGTTCCAGTATGGTTATGGATAACTGCACGGGGGAAGCAGGAGCAGGGAAGGAGTTCAGCTGGAGTGATTAAAGTGCACACATGAAAAAGACAAGTATTTTCTCAGCTGCAGCTGTGTTTTAGGTGGAGAGCACACACAAGGCTCTCTTCACTTTTTTTATTGGAATATTTAGGTGCTGGGGTAGAAGGAGGAAGTGGGATGGCTAAATGAATAGTTTGTGCTCACGAAGATTCAATCAAGGAATGGCAGCTCAAAACAATGAAGCCTCAGAAGCAGGCATAAAGGTTTAACAGTCCAAATGTTTGCACACGTGTACTTATGTCCAAATTTTAATCTGATAACCTGTCTTCAAGGTTTTCCAGTCCTTAAGAGTTGAAAATGTCAATTTAGTAACCTGTTTAGCTTAATAGTTAGTCAAGGGCTATGAAAACCTACTGATACTGAAAATACTTCTTACCATCAAGCCTGCTTTTATAAAAATGATAGACTTCATATGTGAAATCATAATATCAAATATATGAAAGAAAAGATCCCAAATGCAAAATACTTACTTCTTACCATCAAGCTTGCTTTTGTAAAAATGATAGACTTCATATGTGAAATCATAATATCAAATATATGAAAGAAAAGATCCCAAACATCCTATAGTATCATTAGCTTATTCAGACTTACATCTCTTAGATCAAACCAATGGGCTTAACGTTTAAAAGTCTGTTGTGTGGATATAAATGGATTTAACATTTCTTAAAAATGTTTCCATGAACTTCTGATAAATACACTGAATTTTCTGACTTCATACCAGCAGTAGCTTTATCTTTCAGTTTATCAACATTTGCTATTTCCTGTAGAAATGAAGTTGTATGCTAATGAGGGAAGCAGATGCTGCTTGGTGACAACTACCATTCAAGTGAGTTGGGTGAGTAGGAGAGGAAAATTCATTTTTAAGTTCTATTTAGGAGGCAACAACTTGTCTACACAAGAAATTAACTACATTCTCAATTCATTTTGAGCAGGGCTTTTTTCTAGAATTGCTTAATACAGAAAGATACCACTAAGGCAAACACAAATAGTGAATCAAGAAGGTTCAGGAAGTTAGTGCCTGAAGTTCTTAATTTCTCTATAGATCCACCAGTGCTCCACAGAAGCCTTTCAGTTCCCCAACAGCATGTCTTGAAGCCTGACCTGAGGAGACCACCTCTGGTAGGAGGTGGCAGGTTTAGCTTTGCTCCTGGAATCTATCCAATGTGAATATCCACTTTGGAATTGTAAATAATCCTATCCATGTTTCTTAACCTGTTGATCTGGGAGGGTCTCAACATTTCAAGGAGAGGAATTGGAAAAATCCCACATGTACCTCTCCACCTTCCCCTCGCTCCCAAGTAAGAAATATTTCTTCCAGTCTCTTGGGCCACATTCTGAAACCACTTTGCAAAGAAAACTCTACTGAGCTAGAGTAAGAAGTGAATAAAACTTGACTGAGGGCATTATGAGTTGGCCCTTAATTTGTCTCAGAAATACTTACTGCACAGTTATTGGTATTTTAGATAGTGGAAAAGCACATGGCAACATATGTTCTGTACTCCATTAGGGCAACTCACAAGACAATATAGCCC
>NW_008587521.1:0-17784 GCF_000691845.1 Merops nubicus
TATGGAGGCTTGCTTGTTAAACAGACCAGCACAGCCCTTTATTTCTGTCCCTTCAGGACTGTGATAACTATTTTCTAAAGGAGAGAAGATCCAGCTCCTTTTGCAGTGAGCATTCAGAAGCTCCTCACTAGATGGCACCAGGCGTTGCTGCTGCACCAAGCCCCGAGTGCTGCAGGTGCCCGTTTCTAGAGCACGTTCTAACCTTCAGGGCATCTGGGGAGGTCAAAATGTCTTTGTGAGAGGTCTAAGGCAACAGCAGCAGGTTTCCTGCAAAAAGTTTGGCAGTGAGAGCTGGGAAAGTGCCAATGGAAGGGGATGGAATGCATCATGCAGCTGAGCAGCACAGGTTCCTGATGTGCCTGGTTTGTTGTCCACCTTTTATTTTGTGGACTAGAAGGACTTGGTCTTCTAAGAGGAATGAGAAGAAGTCATTCTTTTATTTCTTCAGTGGATTGCTAGTTTTATATTTAATGTCACAGGCCTGCAGGTTCTCAGATCCATGTTCTGGGTCTGTATTTTACTGTAGGGTGGGCATTGGCTGCTGCCACCACATAGTGGCATGAGGAAGGGACAGACTTCTCTAGCTACACTCTTTTCAGCAGGGCCCAACAACCCCACTGACACAGGAATTTCCATCTGAACATAAGGAAAAGCTTCTTTGGTGTGAGGGTGACCAAGCCTGGAGCAGCTGCCCAGGGAGGTGGTGGAGTCTCTTTCTCTGGAGAGATCCAAACCCCCCTGGATGTGACCCTGGGTACCCTGCTGGGGGTGAGCTGCTGGAGCAGGGGGGTTGGATGAGATGATCTCCAGAGGTCCATCCAACCCCCACCTTTTGTGAGTTTTGTGATCTAACTTGAATATTGACAAGCAAATGAAGCAAAACTTTTCTCCTGGGCCTCAAGCAGTATATTGAATTCTTAAATAGAGTAGCACTGGAAGAGTCAGCAAGCTTTAAACCAAAAATACACAGCTAATGGTTATTTCTATTTTTAATTTATCTTTTCCTACTTCAGAGAAGGTTTTTTAGCTGAGTTTCACATTCCAGCTCATTTTCTCAGGAAAAAAAAAATCCCTTCCCTTCTTGTTTGCGAAAAAGCTTTTTTTTAGTTATACCAAAAAAATAAACAACAACAACAAATAAAATGCATTTTAAGTTAAAAATAACTAAAACTGAGGCTAATTCAGCCTGGTGGCATGGTAACAATTTGCTGCTCTTTCAACTACATTGTCTGGACATGCAAGAGTTTTCTCTCAGGACAGCAGCGACCAAAGGACATGAACATTAGTTCCAGAGCAGTGACTCAACTTGCACAATTTTTTTCCTTTTTAAAAAAAAAAATAAAATTAAGGAAGGGATAAACATTAAACCTTCATTAAAAAAGAAAAGAACTATAAAAGGGTTCTCTACCAGCAGCCACAGCCCTTTTCTGGAGTCAGCAAATGAAACAATTTCGTGCTGTTTTCTGTTCCCACGGTTTGATCTCATTTCTGATCTTCCAGAAAGTTTCTGTGTCACCCCAGAAGATAAAAGATGCCTAAAAGCAAATATATGCTGGAATGTAGGTCAAGCACCCAAAGGAAACAGTTAAAAGTGTCTTCCTGGCACCAAATCCACAGCAGAGTATGTCAGAGATGCTTCCTGTGCTTTGCAGATCTACTGGGACAGTGGCAATGGTTTCCCAGAGCTCAAACAGGGTGAGGCTAGACATGAGGATTCCCAAGCTAAGCCTTCTAAAAGTTGTTGTTGCCAGGAAACTGGGAAATTTGGGATCAGAATTAGATGGATTTGCTAATCTATGTCTTATCTAGTGGCCATGCTCTATTGAGGTACGTGGCGAGACTGGTAATGCCTTGAAAGACACCAAATTTTTTCTAAGGGTTGTATTTATTAAGTAGGGGTAGGCATCCATCTACATGCAGTGAAGTCATTCACGTGTCAAAACATCTCATGGCACGATGTATTCAGATTTGGATATTCAAACCAGCTCAAACAATTGCACCCTGCCTGGGCCCATTGTCCTTCTCTGTCTCTGAAAGGCAGCTGAAGTGTTGACCTCCACATCTCTGCTTTCAAAACTCTGCAAGAAGACAATACCCTAAAAGATGAAGTCCTGGAGTTGTGGATTTAGCAGTTTTATACTCAAATTTGAGCATGAAAAAGGAGCTGGATATAAAAGCAATACATGTACTGCACTTGGCAGGCAGTATGTGCCAAAACTGTTGCTATTGGTGGTGCAAAGTAGCAGCATTTTCTTGGAAGCTGGAAATGTTTCAGCATAAGAAAGTGATGAGATGATCATTTTGTGTGCTCAAAAGCACATCCACTTATTCCAAGTGTATCACCTGGTCCCTGCCTTGCCTCCTTTTTGGCTCCTCAGTACATTCTTTTGGTGCTGCTAGAAGTCCCAGAAACACCAGTGCTTCCATAGAGCTTCTTAGCTCAGTTTCTATCATCTTTACTCAGGGCATAACAAAACTTCTGCCTATATTGGGCTCTGGGAGGATGTAGGGGGAGCAAGGGAAATCTTCCTAGCTCAGAAACCTGCAGAGTTAGGAGAGCTGGGGCTGGCTTGCCACTGATCAACCTGGAGAGATGCTTTGGGTGAGCATGAGAGTGGAAGTGTGATCAACTGAGCTGCTCACTTTGTGTTGGTTAAACTGAGAGTACCTACCTAAAACCCAGAAAAAATAGACTTCTATTGACATGTAAATGTCAACAATGTCCCTCTGACTTCCAGCTAAATACTGACTTTAAGAAAGAGTTAACTAAAGTAACTCAGAGATGGTATTTTGAATCGACTTGAAGTTGAGATCATCACCAAATGATGTTTTACAGAGCACTACAGTGACGTTGATTTATCCCTGCAAAGCATTCATTCCTATTTAATTAATTGGAGAAGGTTAGTTTGACAGCCAACCAAAAGCCACCAGAGAGGAAAATCCTCTTGCCAAATCTGCTCTTAGAACCAGACAAATATCAAGATGATGGGTGTGGAGCTGGAGGAAGCAGGGAACTCCCAGTTGCAGATTCATGACAGTTGCTGCATCATGCTCATCTAAAAGGACAAATTTGGGGTCTGGTACTTATTAAATGTTTGACTGAGCATTTTGAGTGACAGCAAATGCCTCACACATTTTTAGCACAACGAGTGGGTTTTCAAAACAAGACAATTCTGTTCATTCAGTGTGGTTTTGAGAGGATTAAAAGAGCCAGACCCTTTCCAAAGCTCCATACTGTGCAATGCACTCCTAAACAGCTACTATCTACACTGAGATATTCTTTTCATTCATTCAATTAATTTTATCACCATCACACTGTTAAGATCAACTTTTTATGACTTTAAAAAAATCACAGTTCACCCGAAATGCTAAAAAAACTTGCCTAACCCATTGCACTGCCTAGCTGTGCTCCTCAAGGCAGGCCAACAACCAGCACCTGCTCCCCTCAGAACATCCAGTCAAGAGACCCAAAAGCCAATCCACCAGCCCAATTGCTTTCACATGGCTTTCAGTGGTGTGTGTGTGGGAGTGTTCTCAAGATCCTAAAATTCAGGAAGTTCAAGGCAGATGTTTTGTGTCAGTAGGCGTTGGAGGCACCAATAGTAACATCTGTTCACTTTTCAGAGTTGTGAGAACATAGGGTTGTTTTTTTTTTCTTTTCTGTCCCCAAAACCATTCGCTGTTGAAACGTCCAAATTGTGCAACTGGCCAAAATGTTAAGCTCATGAGGCTCCAGGAGTTTCAGAGTATGTGAAAATTAAAACCCCTTGCAGGAGTTCAGGCTGTCATATGCCAATTTTTCCATTCTGTGTTCCTCTTCTGTTTAAACAAAAGCCTAACTATTTCTGTGGTGGGAACAGCTATCAAAACTGAATTATCAGGCAAATATAAGTTCCTACTGTCTGTTTTAACTGCAGGGAGAGTTTAATTCCTACAAAGGCTGTGGCTTTTCTATGAACTGTGTGCTGAGAGACCCTCCCCACAGGAGAGCCCAGAATACAGTCTAGCAGCATGTTAAGAGGGACTTGGTGCAGACCTGAGGCACCCTCACATCCCAGCCATGGGAATTTAGTTTGGGATGGTCTCTGAGCTCCCAGATGATTGGCTCTGAACCATCAGGAAGGATGGGGGGAGGCCTTTAAGGCAGATGTGTGCAGCAATATGAAGAATCACTGTTGCAGAATCAGAGACATCTTTTTTTTCCTCCTAGCCCTTCTGGACAGATGGGTCTCAAGAGCAGCAGGGTGCTGTGAGATCATCTGAGAGGAGTTTGCACAGTTGTTTTCTCTACAAAATTTCCTCATCTTGATGTTCACATCAATGAGGATGCTCTAGAAACTTCAGCAACTGGGACCCTGCTGAATTCTGTTGTGGAATCAGCTTCCACTGAAGCTAAATGAACCCTCATGCCTTCCAGTGGATGTGGCTTATTAACATCACAAATATCCTAAAGCAATCACTTTGATGGTCTTTAGACTGAGCCTGGCTTCACGCTGGGTTTGTCACCAAAACAAACTCATAGCCTGTGTAATCTGTGAGGAGTCTTGCCCTATTCAGGTAGGAAGTAGAAATACTGGAGAGACAACTGTCTAGCAGTTGTCTTTCTATATAATACAGATAATTTTCCTGACTTTTGCATGGAGAGATGCACAAAACATTTTTATAAGGTGACAATACTAGACCAAGCTGATGTAGGGAAGCTAAATGATCTAGGGAAAGTATTACAGTTACTTGGAGAAGTCTCTGGGATCCCACAGGTCTTTTTTTTTTTCTCCTCCTGGACATCAGGAAGAAGGGGAGTAAAGTATTTTCCTTCAATCCTGAAAGAAACAGTTCTATGTGATCTACCTGTAAAGCCACTCTCTGTGGAACGTGGCTTGGGACAACAGTGCTGAAGAGGGTCAGAAGTGGAATTTAAAGAGGAAGGTTTAGTTCTCCAGATGCTTTTTGAAAGGTCTAGTTTCTCTACTACACTCAGTTTGAAGTGGCAATAACGAGGGCCAAGAGTGCCCACACATCATCTGCAGATTCCAAAATCTCATCACCCCTGGGAAAGGATGTTCTGGAGAAGGTCAGCAGCAGACAGTTCCACAGCTGTTCAAGGAGGAGAACTATTTATCATCTCAAATGTTCATTTCAAAAGCTACTGGATTTTTTTTTCTTTTAGCCTTCTTTTTGTAGGCAGTGTGAGCTCTGCAGCTGCTTCAGCTGAGGACTGGGATGAGAATCAGAGCAAACCATTCTGGTTTTTTGCTGTGTTTCATCCTCCAGGTGCTGGAGGAGTGAAGGTATTATCAAACTGTGCCAGCAAGGTGCTTTCACTTGAAGGACATGCCATTAGTTTGATGCCCTGGAGAAGATTAAGGTTGTTCTCTACCTGATAGTCAATGAAGGTAACGTGGAGGAAGAGAGAAGCCTTCCAGACAAGAAGAAACAGCAGCAGCCTTCCTGCTCTATGGAAGCCTCTGAGAGATTGCTCAAGAATTTGTCATGACTACTGATCTGGGTCCCATCACTGGGATCTGTTTTCAGGCTTCAGCTTAAGCAGAGGATCTTCAGTATTTCAGACTCTCATTGTGGAGCACCTCCAAGGTTTGTCAAATGAGTGCCTCCTTGGCTAAAACAAGGTCTGCCTGGAGTGTTAGTTGTGTCAAAGAAAGGAGTGCTGCACAGGGATGTGCTGTCTTCATCAACTTGTGATCATCTCCTGGCAGAAATGCTTCCACCAGCCTCCTGAGGAAGGCTGTGTTTGCCAACAGGGAGGTTCAAAGATGAAAGGTGGTGATGAAAGATCAGAAGAGCACAGTTCACAGGTCAACCAGGACCCTGAGCTAGCTAGGATGCCTCTTCTGCTTTCCCTTCTCTGCTACAGGCAAGGATGAAAGGGAGCAAGAGGTAAATTTGAAGCTACTCTTCCTTTAAAACCAAACCAATGCTAGGATATCTACACCCTAAATTTATAGGTCCTGGATCCTCCAGGTGCCTGCAACCACCTCAGCTGCCCTAGGGAGCAGTCTGGCATACCAGCTCTCCCATGCAAAGCCTATTCAATTTTTTACTTTATTTTTTTCAGCAAAAAAATGACAACTTCCTTTTTATATGAAACTTTCTTTTTATATGAAATCAAACCAACTCTGGGCATTATTGTGATTGAGCCCCACAGTGCTCAGTGCAGACTGTGGGTGGCTAAACGAGTCACCAGAGCCTGGTAACCCCCAAATTACCTGGACAATAATCAAGACTAATCAAATATTACCTGCTCTAGCTGCCTCTGCTGAGCAGGGAGGGATGGACTCGATGAACCTAAGAGGTCCCTTCCAACCTCAACCATTCTGTGAGCCAGTGAAATATGGCAATACATCATCTGAGGTTCAAAAAGCTCCTGAAGATCTTGCAGTTTAGCTGCTCACCAGGTCTGTTGCTTGGAGTTTTTCCTCTCTGTGATGGCTGCAGTGTTTTTCTGTGTATATATTTATCCTCCCTTTGGTTTGATGGCTTCAGGTCTCTGAAGAGAAGCCACAAAGCACCCTTGTTTCTTTAAAACAGCCAAGGGGAGGGAGTCACTGACTTAGATGGGTGCAGTAGATGAGGAAAGCTAAGCTGGCTCTGCAATGCTTTAATACCCTCAAGCTGAGACCCCACCAGACCTGTCACCCTCCTGATTTATCCAAACCTTGCAGTTCTGAACTACAGAGTGAAAGTTTCTGCTGCTACTTGCTTCCACAGGAAGACATCAATAAGCAATCCTGAGGAAAAAACTGTCTTTTTTTGAACACAGCCTAATATTTCATTACTTTGTGGCCAGAGAAATAACTGAACGAGTGCATCTGAAAGGAGAGATTTGCAGAAAGAGTCAGAGGAAAGAAGGACATAGTCAGCTCCCTCTGATATTTCTGAATTAGGACCCAAAAGCTCCTTCTGCCTCCTCCAGACAAGCAAGAAACCCACACAATTTTGGAACAGATAGAAGAAAATAATTTAATATGGCTGAAAGGATCTGAAAATTCCAAGTTTCCAGCAACAAGCACTGTATTAAGACTCAATGGAAACTTATTTCCCTTATATTTATGCTGTTGGGTTAATGTAACATTAGTTCCATAAATAGTAAGTGAACTGCAATGAAGAAAATCAGAAATCTGCCCATTTGCATATTTTTTTTAGTCTTGATGACTCTTGATTATTTTATCTATCTAGTTTCTACATATACTAAATACCTTGAGAAAATGGAAGTCATTCTAAAAGAACACAGTTTAGTAACTCCAAGAGGATTACACAAGTCAAGAACAATTTTAATGAAGCATCACAGAGAAAGCATTTGCATAATTAACTATGATAGATTGTGGGCAGAAAAAAAAAAGCTATTTCCTTTCAGCATTCAATAAAACTATTTTATTCTGAAAAGAAATATGATTCATTACCCTTTCTCAATGAATTTTGTTATTTATAAAGGCCTGTCTAGACACTGAGATACAGATGTCTTAGATCTCAAATTATCCTAGAAATTCAAATAATTTTGCTTCTTTTATACCAAGTAGTTATGAGATTTCTGCAGTCTCTCTTAGACTGAAGTTTCCCCAACAAATTCAGGTCTTAGCATGCAGAAAATCTGGGGGGAAACAAGTGAAATTATTCTGAAAATACAGAACCATTAAGGAAAATAATTGGAAATACATTTCAAGATCTAGCAAAGGATTAGAATTAGTGGACTGATTTTCAATTAAGTAACTTGCTACTTCACCACTGGCAACAAACAGTAGAAATAAAGAATTGAAAATAAAAAAATAAGCAGCTGAAAGTTTTGGGATCAAAGTGGGCAATGAGAGGGCAAGGGACAGAAAGGGTGAGGAAGACCCTGGAGGAACAGGAGGCTCTGCCAGTGCTGGGGTGGCAACACCCAAATTGGTGCAGGAGATGCCCCACTAGGTTCTTCTGCTGACTCCATGCCCCAATTGGAAGGTCACCATCATCAACAGCAAGCACAGAGGCCAGACCTCACCCTCCAGCTCCAAAGCTGTCCTGGAAGGACAGGAGATAGCTAAAACCAGAGGAATAAAAAGATCAATACCTTCCTCACAGTGCATGATGAGGCAACCAGAGGAATCAGCCAAATCAGAAGCCAAGTGATGAGTCCAATGCCAATCCTAGAGCAACTGCCAAAAAACCAGCATCCTCTTTCTGCTCCTGGTTGTGGTGGCATCTCACCATCACTGGGGACTCTGTCTGCAACAGGCAGAGACCTCTTCCAACAACTACAAACCCTACACAGTTGACCCACTACAAGAAGATCCAGCCTTTATAGTGTTAACTTTAGAGGCAGGACATCTGATGTTAATTCTAAAGGTGGGGCACCTGGTGGTGATCTCCTCATTGGTTTTCACCCAAGGTTGTCCAGGCCCTGAGAGAAAACCAAGAGGAAGGTCTTTCCTGCCTGGTTGTGGCCATCACCCCTATGCCAACCCTGACTGAGGGCTGGGGGTTTAGACCCCAGCACTTTGGAGGGCAGTTAGGAGGGAGGGAGGTTTACCTGTAAACCCTGGGGAAGAAACTGATCCAGACTTGATGCCAGAAGGTGCTGTTCTTCTAGAGCACTCCTTCATCTCCTTCAATGACAACTCTGCCTTTGGAACGTGCTTCAGCTATCAAAAATTTTGGTGGAGCAAAGGCCTTTTTGCTTTGTTTTGGCTTTTTTTTTTCTTTTTCTCCCTCCAGGCAGTGTCCAGCACCTCCACACCCTCAGCAACCTGAAGGACATGGTGAATCCTCTTCCACCCTTTGCAGAAACCCACGTGGGGATCACAACCCCTCCCATCCCACCTCAGGAGAGGTGCAAGTTTCAGAGGATCCCTCCTGAACTGTGATGAATTTCTGTTTGATGTTTGTTAATGACTTCTATTAGACTGCTTGAGCCTCAGCAGCAATCTTTCACCACAGAGATAAACAAGACTCCTTTGATTTTGGGAGTAAACGAAGGAAGAGGCTCAAGAAGAACATTTCAGAAGATGGTTTTCGTGCAGCTGTTAACAACTTCAAAGAAGAAATGCCAAAGATTTGTGTTGGGGTAATAATCCACAGTGACAAAAATGTAAACACAAAAATCCAGGCTGTGACTCCACTTATGCCTTGTTCAGCCACGTGCTTGCTAAAGCATCTTTCCACCAATTAAAAGAAATCCAGAAATTTCAATAAATGAAGTCACACAGAAGTGGGATTTCTTCCACTGTCAAAAAGATGGAGTGAAAAAAAATCTCCAAAATGGGGGAAAAAAAATAATCTTTGAGTTAAATCTCCAAGATTAAATAGAAAATGTAAAATTCAGAATATAACAATGTGTTCAGTATCTGTTTGAGATTTATAAAAAGCTGGTGACACAGCTGATATTAAATTCTGGGAAATGAGTTAAAAAAGATTATTGAAGAAAATAGATTGTAGCTGGGATCAATATTCCTTGTTCCACAACAGGCACTTTAGGTGGGGATTGAAGCATTTACAGACCGTGGGTACACAACAAGCCCCTGGATGGACTAAGTGAGACTTGAAAAATGGGCATTTCATGACCTTCAAGAGATGGTCCCAAATATATCTATCTTTTCAGGGACTTTAATCCTGTATTACAGAGATTCTGTGCTGTCTGCAGCTTCACCTACTTGGGTTTTGTTGCAAGCAATGGTTGAAGTGTGTTAGAGATGCATGGGGGAAATCTGCAAAGCCATTTCAAGGATTTAAAAATTCCTCTTTTTAACTGCTCCTCTACATCCTTCAGGACACCTAAATAGTACAACATGGAGTAATTATTTGTAATAAAGTTGTATGAACACTTCCAATAATTGTATTTAGAGAGCTCTTCCTGCAAACATCAAATTTTGTCTTGCAGGGACTGCTGCACCACTGCTACCCCAGGGACTGCTCCTGAGGTGCAGCAGCACGTGGAAGAGCCATGGACAGGCAAGGGGCTGCTGACCCAGAAGTCACGAGGTCATTGGTCACACCTACTACTACCTAAAAAATGCAAAGTTATTAACTTCTGGTTAAATTAAATCCATGCTAATTTCTTGGCTGAAGCTCACCATCTCCTTTTAGGGAGATGGGTGCTGTGCAGAGTGGCTCCTCTCCTTTCTGTCCTTCCTAAGTGTCACAGGAACCCAATGAGATGGTTCTAAACTCTAAAAAAAAAGGACCAGTGATTTGTGGTGCCTATTTGACAGGACTGCTCCACTGAAATTGTCCCAGACTGCTGGCTGCCTCTCACAGCATCTGCCAGAAAAGTTTCTTCAGCTTTCTTTGGGAGGCAGAAATGAGGCATACAACACAGCCAGCTCTGTGGATCTCCTGGGTGGATCTCCTTTGGGGAGAGTGGAGGGAAAGGCTGAACACAGGAGATCTTCCTTCATGGGGGCTGTGGATCTGCCTGGCCTAAGGGAGGCTTTGGTGCCACCCTACCCTGTCAGGTCTTATGCCCACTGCTCTCCAGGGGAGCTGAGAGGAATGGGGTAGCACCCAGTACTCGTGCACCCACAATCCTGGTAGGTGCTGCCCATCTTCCTTGAGTAAAGAAGACCCTTCAGCTCCATGCTCTTGATTTACAACAGAACAGCTTGTGCAGCACTGAGTTTTCTTTCCAAAGTGATGCACCATTCACCTAACAACTGGAAAGCCTCATTTTAATCCCTTGCATGAAGACCACAACACTAAAAACGAGCATAAATCCCATGAAAATGAATGTCCAAAGCCACTCACTGTCACAAGCATCAACTACAGAGCTCCTTGTTGAAGTTCTACCTCATTCCAGTCTACTCCCTCCTCATTATCTCCATGCAACAGCCACTCATGATAAGTTGGTTTGATGAGTTCACTGTTCACATGCTTTGTTCTGCCTCCTGCAAAACTCCTCACAGGCTGCAGTCAAGGCAAAGTTTTTGAGTCACTCTTATCAACTTGCTCCCAAATTTGTCTGTGCTGCCCAGTGCCTAAACCCATGAAGATAATGGTGTTTGGTTGGGCTGCATCTGGAGCTATAGCTGGAGAAATAAGGATCAGAACTTTTGCTACTAATTCTAATCAGATGCCTGCAACAATCATTGTGGTTTTGCCTGGTCCTTTGGTTGTGGCTCAGACAGACAATCCATGACATAAGTGGGAAATTCCCATGAGAAAAGGTTCTGGAAATGAGGCCCAAGTGTTGCACTCTCTTGGTTTGAATGGAGAAAATAAGCAGGGTTGGGGTTTTTTTTGTCAGTTTATTTTGATCATCAGGTAGCCAGAATGAATTGAATGTGCCCAATACCTTTTATCATCAAAATATATTAATTTTTGCATTTTTTTTGTATTTTTCAACCGTGGACAGAAAAAATTGGCCACTGATACACACACACTAAATATTTTTAGCCACGCTTTATTGGTAAACAGATTCCTGGCACGTTTGTAACTAAATAGACTGTAAAACCTATCTGGAGACAAATATCTGTGTAGATGGATAAACAGTCTGAGGGAGGAGGTTTCCAAAAAATCTCCCACTGTCGTGTGATCTTGAGAGGAATACAGTGTGCTCTCAGCAGCACTGCTCACAGCGAGATGTTATGCCCATGGATGGTAAAGCAATGAATAAGCTGCTCTTAGTCCTGGTCTTGAAGTGCTCTGTTTGAAGGCTGGACATGAATGCCAAGAAAAAATCTGTACAATTAAGTGCTACTAGTCCTACAGATCCCAAGGAGGCCATAAAAGAGCTTATCACTCTTCTTGCTGTGAAAAACCCAAGTGGAACAGGAGTTCAACTTGCAGCTCTCCTAGGTCTTCAAGGGCTAAACAGAGCTGGGATCATAAAGCCACCCAAGCCACCCACTCTGCAGGCATCCAAAGAGAGTTCAGTGCTCAACTCAAGCAGCCTCAAACCCAGAGCAGCTCAGGATTATTCTGCTGAATGTCTTCTTATCAGAAAAATAAAGAGATAATCAGAAACTATCAGGAAAATAATCTGTCAGGAAGGATTCTTTGAATGGATCCGTTTAGAAGACACTAAAGGGGAAAAATGGGACAGGATTCCCAATTCCAAATGGGATTTTAGGTCAAAATGAGAGAAGTTGCCAACTCTTGAGCCAGCAAAAGGCCCCAGCAGCCCCAGGAGACGTGGGAAGCTCTGGTCCAAGCCTGGAGCACAGCTGCACTACCAGGTCTGCATTTCTTTTTCTAAATGTGGATTTCCATCCCAGTCCTTCAAAAAAAAAAGAGATTCGGAGTTTTGCCTTATTTAGAAAGAAAATCTCACAAGTCTTGAAAATATTTCAGGTCAGCCAAATTGGCTCTGTTGCCATTTCTTCTGCCACATGCTGCCCAAGAGGAATCTCCTCACCTCTGTGCTGGAGGAGAGTCTGGGTCTGGCCATCTCCTGCCTCCTACACCTGCTGTGAATGGACTCAGTGTCACCAGCCTGGTTTTCCTGGCCTTATTCCAGCCTAAGATTTCCTCCTGCTGGAGGGAACCTCTTCAGCTGCCTTTACAGAGCAACTTTAATTTCCCTTTCCACCGCTGCAGTTTTTGGAATGAGGATTGAGCAGAATTTTAAGTCTTCCTTTTTTTTTTTAATCTTCCCAGCATTGTATCTCCTACTACAGATCTGATAACTCCAGTGTACACTCAATTAAATGGGCTCTTATTGTAATTTGATTTTTATTTTCCCTAATCTTTGTGTGAGCTGAGATGCACGTGTGCGTGCTGCAAATCAGAACTGGGATTTGGGGTTTATTTCTTCCTGAAAAGATTAGTGGAATAGGAAAGGGTGTTCAAAAAGCAGCACAGTGCTGGAACAGGCCATTCACTGGCCTGCAGCAGTGGATGAAGAGCTTCCTACTGCAAAGAGAGGTGGATGGTGGAAGTCTACCACAATAAGGTTCTCTTTAAGCCAACTTCTGGTCATTTACAGTTCCTTTATGTCAAAAATCTATGATGTCTTTGCCCTTCACTGTAAGATTTTCTTAATTTGGGATTATTTTAGCTTTCAGTAGACAGCCATCACTGTGATTTAAACAGTGAGTATGTTGCAATAAAGTCCATTGCCCTGTCATCTCTGACTAACTCCACTGAGCTCAATTACACCACCCCAGTACGAGACCAGTGCAGCTGAACTGGGAACAAATTTGGGTCTAACATCTAACAGATGTGTGATGGGAAAACTTCCAGTGTCTCTCCTATTTTCTTAGAAAGCAGTTTAGAGTAAAAGCTAGTTTAACTCCAGTTTCTCACAGCTCACAATCTCTCCCAGTAACAAGCTTCAGGAATAACATGGGAAGGAAAGAAACCACACTAATAGAACAAGAGGGAATAACAGCTCTGCTCAAAATCCAAACTATTTCACATGCTTCCTCCTATCCATATTATATAGAATCCTTCCTCTGAAAGCATTCCAAGAATGTGCCATTCACCACTAAACCATTGAAGTCAAAGAGCATGAGAATGTACACAGAGATCCCAGAAGAATCCCTCCAGATTGTGCTATCAACAACCTGCAAGGTTGAGAGCAAGCCTGACTCTTTGTCCAAAAGCTGGGTGATGAAAGCCTCAGAGGCATGAATTTAAAGAGTACCATTTGGGACTGTCTCAGGACACTGAAGTGCTTTCTTAATGAGTATATTTTATTTTCCCTCAATCTATCTCCAAATGTTTACTGCAAACAAATTTTTAGACAGGCTGTTCTGAAAGCAGCCCCCTAAAAATAAGCAACTGAAGCTTACTCATGGCAGGAGGAGGAATTGTGCTGAGTTATTAACTGCTCAGCTCTTTCACTCCGTGCCTTGCCTGATGCTAGGACCCCAGCTTCTGAGATAAATATGATTCTTGTATAAACACATTCTTTCCACCAATATTCATCTGGCTCTTTGCGTCTGAGAGGGGATGAAACGTTACAGAGCTCTCAGCACTTCGTCCTCCCTCTCATTCAGCAAGAGAAAATAAATCTTTGCTTTTTATGCTGGAATATAACACGCAGTGCCAGGAGCTGCAAAATCCTTCCCTTTTCTAGTAGTGTCTAGTGCACTCAAGAACTCTTGGTTAGCCACAGACGTGAGGAAATGTTAAACAAGGCTGCTACTGCATCAGCATCTCCTCCCACACGAGCTCTGGGGAGAGGTTTAACACTCGGCTGCACTGGCAGAATCTCCTTCTTGAGCCTGATGTGGCACCAGGGCCAGGCTGCTGGCGTAGTTTTAGGTAGAATGGCATCAGCAGCTCTGCTGAGCAACCCAGGCAGGATGTTTAAAACATGGCTCATAAGGGGAGAGGTCAGAATTTTCACGTTGAATGCTCTGCAGTGTTCCTAGGGGAGTGTGTAGGTCTTGGCTGCTGTTGGTCATCAAAAGGAGAAGTCCTTCCACACACAGGGCAGAATCCAACCCCTGCTTTTCAGCTTAAAGAGGACTCAGCACAGCTTCTCAGCTCCTGGGTCCAGATGCTTACCCCACCCATTTCCTGACTGTCTGTCAGGATGGGACAAAGATCTCCTTGCTTCCTTCTTCACCTTCCTCTACTGCTTCCTTCTTCACCTTCCTCTACTGCTTCCTTCTTCACCTTCCTCTACCTCGTGCTCTGCTGGAAGAGCATGAACCTCACAGAGACAGAGGAGTAGAGCTTGTTGGGGCACAAGCACTCTCCACTGCAGGGCTGGCTGCAAGGGGACCTGTATACTTCAATTTAGACATTAATTGAGGAAATAAAGAACACTACCATGATTTCCCAGCTAAGATACCACACGAGCACTCTGCTGATTTGAATAGCTTAATCCTCAGCTCCTTTTATTGCCTGAATTGCATGAATGCAACTTTATTGCATTCTCATGGCTTTCTTTTTCACCCCTGGCAAAGCTCTTAGAGCTGCATCTGTGGATAACACCTTTCTTCAAGTCTCTGCCTCTGCTGCTTCAATACCAGCATGTTCTGCAGTGGCTAAAGGATATTTTCCACATTATTTGCACCACTTATTCAGATGAGGACCAAATTTCTGTGTGATGATAATGACAGCAGAACAGCTGGAACTCAGTCTGTCATACTAATTTGGAACTGTTCATTAAAGGCGTCCATGGTTGTATTTTTATTTCATATCAGAAAAGAATCTCCACTCAAATAATTTGCATTCATTTTCCACGTAGTCAACTCACACTAACTGCCAGAGTGATTTGCTCAGTGACAGCACGGGCAAGCAGCTTTGCATGCACAAATAAACATGGAAAGCTTGGAAAAACCATGGAAACCCATGAAATCTGTGCACAGGGGCAGCTCTTCACGCCCAGCAGGCAGCTGTCCATCGTTGAGGAGGAAAGGAACCACAGTCCCTTCCCCTTTGCTCATCCTCCCTCCTGTGCTCCTGCTCAGCTCCACTCTCTGGACGTCCACCTCCAGGGAGAGAAATGGGAGATGGAGAAATAGGTGGCTGTGTTTAGCTCTGGGAACAACTGAGCAGCTCAGTGTTGACTGTACTAAGCTTTTTTTTTTGTCTTTAGTAAGACTAATCTACTTTTATGGCTGAGTTCTCCATCAGTGCATGCTTCCAACACAGGGAACCAGAAAAAAACCTTTTCCTGTTTCTTTGTCTGGGTATAACAACATGTGCTAAGAGGAACTGAGTTTGGACATGACTATGCAGCTTGCTGAGAGGCTATCTGAAACCTGAGGTTTCTTCTTTCCTACTGCCCATTATGATTCCTTATCTCAAGCATTCACAACTGAGAAGCTCAGTGTTGACTGCACTACGCTTCTTTTTTTTTGGTCTTTAGTAAGACTCATCTACTTTTATGGCTGAGTTCTCCATCAGTGCATGCTTCCAACACAGGGAACTAGAAAAAAACCTTTTCCTGTTTCTTTGTCTGGGTATAACAACATGTGCTAAGAGGAACTGAGTTTGGACATGACTATGCAGCTTGCTGAGAGGCTATCTGAAACCTGAGGTTTCTTCTTTCCTACTGCCCATTATGATTCCTTATCTCAAGCATTCAAACTATTTGCTAATTAGTCTCTCTTCTGTTGTTTTTGTGTGGTTATTGTTGTTTGACAAAGTAGTGGCTCTGAAAATAATAACTCATGGACAGGAGCATTTCTGTCTGTTTTTTTCCAAACTATTGAACAGCCCTATTTTTGTTAGAAATGTTCATGTACCTCTAGGAAAATATCCTTGCAGAAAACAAGTTGAATTGTGCTGTGAGATTGAAAAACTGGTGAATTAAAAAGACTTTTTGTGACTAATTGCTACGAGGAGTTATTACTAAAGTCTTATCCATACCATTAAAATGAGTAGAAAATAGGACCCCATCTCCTTTCATATTGCATAAAACACATCAGGAATAAAGGCTTGAATTATTTTTCATTGCAAGATGTAGTTTCCATTTATCTGTTCCCTTAAGGAACACCAAGTTTCCTTAAGGAAAACCCAATCATATTCAAACATGCTTGCCCATATGTTAACATATTTAGGGTGCTTCTCAGATATATTATGCTCCCAAAGTTGCCAAGGTGACTAAAAACAGAGGAAAATAAGAAATGTGGCTTCTATACAGGAACAAGAGTTTTTGGCAAGAGCTGTGCAGTGTTTTGCTCTAGCTGGCACTAGCATTGCTCCACCAAAGCTGAAGGAGAAGTATTCACAAGTGAAGCATGGAGGTGGAGTGGTTGTTTTCTTTTTAAAAAAGGTAGATGCTATCAAACCCAACTTCTAAAATTTTCCAACAGAAACATCTTTCCATCTGCTGCTATAGTTTCTTTATCCTGAAATTGTTCTGTGGAATTTCCTGTTTACTCTCAACCTCCTAATTTATAGATCACGTCCTTCAACGCCAATGGACGAGTTTATGTAATTCCCATGCACTGAATTCCTTCATTATGCTCTTTTAGAACAAGCTGGATGATTATCTTAATGTGTCTAAGTTCAAGAGGTTTAGCATTTCTTTGGAATGGATATTTCTACAAACTTAAATTTCATTGCAGGTTTGAGCCTCTTACTGACAATGGCCTACTTAAAAAGAAAAAAAGAATTAAATTCAAAACACTGGAATAAAATCTGCAGTGTACTTTGCAGAGTGACACTGCCTTTTATTTGGAATTTCCTCATTTTATTGGTGCTTCCAGGATGGGTTGGTTCCATCTGGAACACTAACAAAACATCAGGTTTCCTGCTCAGTTACCTCCTCAAGAAATCTTTCTCCTGATCACTTGTCTGATCTCGAAGCCCAGGATGGACCTGGAGCAGACCCACCAGTGTGAGAGGCACAGAAATCCAGCCTGTGCTGTCCCTCCTGGGCAGTATTTGAGGAGGAGGATGGATGAAGCACTTTTTCCATCTCCCAGAAGCACACATGGCCATCCTCAGCCCACCCAGTGCCCGCAGCCCTCCTGGGAAGATGGAGGAGGAGAGCCCTGGGTCCCAGTGCAGACCACGGCTCCTCTCTCTGTCACCCAGGAGGCCTCACAAAACCCACTCTTAGAAAGCCTTTGGGAAAGGGTGATTCAGTTTACTTGCTACAGTGAGATTTATATCGCTCCGTCCTCGCTGCATTTTTAAGTGGTTTGTTGAAAATCTTCCAAACGTTGACTTGGGAACCAGATTCCTTTTAGCTTAGCAGAAATGTCTTTTCATCAAGCCTGTAAGAACCAAGGGCCGTTTACTGCTGAGCTGCCAGGCTCAAGATGTGGGGAAATAATCCTCTTGCCCCTCCACCCTGACTCCTCCGGGGTCAGGGGGCAGGAAAGGGCCCCTGGATCCCCCACCGACACCCCTGAGAGGGGGTGGGCACTGCTCTACCTCACATCCAAA
>NW_008587522.1:0-654 GCF_000691845.1 Merops nubicus
ATATTAGTTATTCTCTGGAGGTCCCTTCCAGCTCCTAACACTCTGTGATTCTGTGAATTATCACTGCCTCAAACAGGCTTGTACTGACACAGGAGATGTTTCTTCCACTTTTCAGGTACCATTAGAGTCCTTATGAACATGCACACAAAAAGGAAATTTATAAAACTGTGAAACTGAAATGCACTACATATGCTGAAGAACCAAGTAAAAACAGCAGATGCTAATAATACATATACTTATTATATATTTACTCTTTATATATGTTTTACATGTTACACTTTTTTTTTTCGAAGTATCAACAGTCTTAAGCATCAAACATGACTTGGGAAAAGCCTGCTTATCTTCACTGCAATCTCATAAATCTGCAACATCTCATGAAGAATGTGGTTTACAACAAAATAAGCAAAGGAGTGGGTGGAAGGAAATAACCTTTTTGACAGGCATCCTCTTTGCTGATCTAGTTAAAGAAAGCTGGATATTTAAATAAGTAGTTAAAAAAAAAAAATCTGTTTTGCAATAGCAACAGATAAAGCTGCTGATGTGGCACTCTCAGCACTTGGACACAACGTCCAAGAATTACAAGGATTGTGATTGTAAGCTTTCCACACCCCAATGAAATTTTAGGTGCTAAGGCACAGAGAGTTGATTCCTGCT
>NW_008587522.1:685-15297 GCF_000691845.1 Merops nubicus
AGGTTAGGGAACAAAGGAAAAATCGTCATGTTTGCTTCATCTCATACATTGACGCAACTCATAGTGACTCAAGGCTGCTGACAAAGCCTGGGCTCTGAAGGAAGCCTAGGACTTTTTGGTGTCACTACTGTAATTTTAAAGTGAGGACAGCTGGAATTATCATGCAGCTGATACTCATCGCATTAAACCTACTATGTATGCCCATAAAACAAATATATTAGTGCTAGATGAGAGCGGTTGCAGGACCAGCTCTGTGCAGCCTGCACAGACCAGCAGCAGCTCTGGGAGGCTACCAGTTCACACTGGTTATCCAGCAGAGGCATTTCCTTCAGGCAGCAGTGAGCTGTGCTGGCCACAGACACAAGTCAATCCAGAATGAGGCCTGAGGCATATGAATATGGTAGCAGAGCACCATGTAAGTGGAGCAATCATGAAGCACCACCTAACTAAATAGGGCTGACCTACTGCACTTGTGAGAATTCAAAAGTCTATGGTAAGAGACAGGCAAGTGTTTTGTCCAGACCTGTGAGAGAAACAGAAGACATTTTTCACAGGAAAACTACAGCTCATCTAAAGCAAAATAGCAGGCAACAAATTCAGTTTGCAGACTCAGCAAATTCAAAGGGAAAAAACAAGGATGATTTATCTCTGAGTTCTTGCTGCAGTCTGTGGCCAGCTTTCGCTAAAATGCAGTATGTGTCTAATGCTGATAAAGTATCTTTCATCCCAAACACTCCACAACACACATCCCCACTTAAATACTGGACATTTCAATATTAGCACAAGCAATAAATTTCCACCAAAAAAATAAAATGAAATATCTTCCTGAACTAGTTTGGAAAGCTGTGGGCAAAAGACTTCCCAATTTAGACATCCTACCTAAATGTAAAAACAGGACTCTTATAATCAACGTTCCCTTCCTAGAAAAACTAAACAAAAACTTCATTTGGGCTTATAGTTCAGTTTACACAAGGGAGGCTTCACAACCAACTTGCAAAGTCCATATAAACAGAAATGAGAACGTGCACCAGCATTAAATGTAGGAAAGTCATGAAGTCTGACAGAGTTCTGGCAGCTGACAGTTTGTGTTTCACTGATTTTATAGGTCAAATAATAGACATTGTGATGCCAGACATTTGAGTACTCAACCATTAAGCAATACTTTAGCAAATCCAAAAGAGCTTAGAAGCTACCCATATGGTCCACAGCTGATTTTAGCCACCAGTAAAGCAAATGTGTGTTACTATAATAAGAGATACAACCGCTGTACTCAGATGACACCCTTAATTCAGAAACAACTGAGCAGAAGGTAGCAGTTCCTGCTATTCTGATTGTTCATCTGCAGCATGGAATGATTTATCAAGGAAACTGCCCAGGGTGCTCAGTGACATACAAGTCAGGATAAAGCAGCTTTTCAATAACTCATGGCCGTCACCGAATTGTTGTGGTCTGTACTGTTGCTCAATGTGATGTGAAGAAATGGAAAACCACACATGCACATAAAAAAGTGAAAGAAGGTAGAAACATAAGAGGGAAGAAAAGGAAAGCAGAGAGATCACAAATTTTTTTTTCCCTCTCTCAGGGCCTCAAGAAGACAATTTCAGATGAGTCTGAAGTGACCGCAACTAACTGACATCAAATAAATGGTACCTGTCACACTATACCGTGGACTGTTTAGTTACCTAGCTGCCAACACTGCTTGGTGCCAAAGAGCACTGGAGACCAGAAACCTGGAACTGTCGCAGCACATACAGGAAAGTTACACAGGCAACAGATCTGATGCAAACACTCACTGTCCAGCTGCACAACTATCAAGAGGGTGTCTACTGACACGTGTCACTGCAACTGGGCAATGCAGCTGCAGCTTGTTGCTCTCTGCCTACCTAAGCTCAGCCCGGTAACTGCTGCCCATCACCATGCTCAACTGCTGTTTCCTTCACAGTCAGCCCTTTATTAGCTCAAGCAACCCCTGTACTGAGTCTCCTCATTGTCTTTTATGATTTATGCCACCAGCAAGCACCGCCTGCTAGGCAGCTACCTGCCCAAATGGGCTGGCCACCTCCTCAGCTGTGGCAGAAGCCCACCCACATGCCTCCCAGAGAAAGTGCCTGCCCACTTCAGGAGCTGCACCTTTCTGGAGCACAACCGAAAACACACAAAGCCATATTTCTCATACATAAAGCACAGGGAGCTCACATTATTTTCCTCACACAGTTAAGGTGGGTTAAATAAAAAATAGAACCAGAAGGAATTATTTACACACCTAATGAAGCTGATTGTCTTCACCTAATAATCTCACAGTAGCTATTACAAGCATGGACAGAAACACATTAACTTTTCCATTCCTGCCTTCAACCATAACTCTTGTCCAGTTGTCTTACAAGCTCTTTGGGGCAGGCAGTGCCTGCCACACGATGCACGTACCTTCCAAGCAGGACAGGTCTAAGCAGAGGCCTCTGAGGACATACCAGAACACTGCTGACAAGTGGAGAGCAACTTCAGAAACTTTCTTTTTGGAAGAAGTATCTTTTGTAGTTAATTAAGTTTCACACACAATGTTCCACAGGCTTTCAGAGCTTCATATTGAATGACCTGGCCCTACAAGTCAATGAAACTCCTGGCATGGACTAGCATAGGAAAACGCAGCAATTGGCCATCCTGGAGACCCTAACTGCATGGCAATAGACAGTGAGATTGAGTCAGTTAGGACATCTTTTTTTCTTTGTTTCATTTTCCTTTTGGAAATAATGGGAATATGAATAATTTAAAATGTGTAGCCTGCCATGCAAGAAGAGTAACATAGATTGACAAATAACTGAGACAAGCTTTAAAATGGTATGGATACATAACTCTGAATTTCTGTTGCCAGTTGAAGAAGTACAAGAGCTCACTTAGAGCTAGTGATTGACAGCTTTCGTTTTGCAGGTCCTGGATTTTTAACAAATCAGCTATAACAATGCAGCCCCTACTATAAGGAAAGAATTCACCAAATTAGGGACCAAAGCAGGTCCCAATACATACTGAAGTTTTAAACAGTCTATGAGACACATAATTTCTAAACCCTCTCTACTTTATTTCACATAGAAATATACACACAAAGTATGATAGTCAAAGCTATGAAGTTACTTGCAAAACTGGGGAGCAGACAGATGGATCACAACACTACAAATTATCCCTTAAGTAGGAGGGATATGGAAAAACCCAGAGGAGAAAGAATTGCTCATGTGCTATTTCTGCTGGTTAGTATTTTTGACTAATCAAAGTTATACTCATGTGCTACCATTCCTCTTACCAGCCTCCACAGAGCAGCAGCCAAAAAGGCAACTCTTGCTGAGGTGCCAGGAGGAGCCCTGGAGCTGGACACGACCCAGTGGTCCAGCATCAGAACACTGCCATGGGCTCAGCCCATGTTCTAGCTCCTGAGCAAATCTAGAGCTTATACACAAACTGTAAAGCCTAAACTCTTGTATGACTTCTCAGCATCTAATTCAATGGCTTTTTCAAACAATAAGATAAATAAGAAACAGATTTTAAAAATAAGAAATCCACTATGATTAGCAGGAAAACATCATAAAACTATTGAAAAAAAAACCAAAACAACCACACCAACTTTGCTTCCAGCCTTGCTCTTTGCAAAATAGAGATGATCAGAATGACCAGTAAAAAACAAGACCAAGTTTTTTTTCTAAAGATCTCAGATTTTCTTTATTTGCCTTTCACTCCTCCTAGAAGGCCAGAAATGACACTATGAAGCAACACAGCCAAAGGATAACACACTGAATAACACCAGGTTTATACCCCTAAAGATCTCAGCTTTCACACTGAGGCCATGCAGGCTATAAAACGTGAACTCATTGCTGTATCCTCTGGTTAACCAGTCTGCCAATTTTACCTCACTCTTCTCTCTCATTTGTTTGCTCAATGTATCAATTACAAAGAGTATTCCAAGAGACACACCTGAAAGCATCTCTGACGTGAGACAGAAGCAAAACTGTAAGCTCCGTGATGTGACAGCAAAGGGGGCAAGAGGGCAATGAGGATTTTATCATTTTAAGATCCGGTATGTCATTAAGTGGCTGAAGTACAAACACGGAACAGATCAGCACAAATATTTTGAGAGTTCAAAAAAATCTCTCTTTGTACTAGTGGCAAACCAGGAACCAAAAGGTTTCCTTTCTGCAGTATACTTTTCAACCCAGCTATCATGATGTTCAGAGCCAATTTATTTTTTCTTTCCATTTTTGGAGTACAGAATCTATCTTGGAGATGTTGAGAGCTGTTTTTTCTGAAAGAATGACACCACTGTGACAGAGCTGCTGAGGGTGGGCCCCATACAGGCGTAGCCCTGCGCATGCCAGCGCCGTAGCCTCGCCAGTTGGGCCCTGAGCAAGCCCTGGCTGTCTCAGGACGCTCTCTAGACAAAAAGGGGCTGTGCAGGAGCACAGAGGGGCTTTCAGTGCCCAGTCGTGTCTCGGGGAGGTGGCAGCCACAGGAGGAACCCGGTTTTGCCTCCTGCCCAGCGCCAGCACGCCATTGAGAAGGGAATGACTCCAAAAGGCCCATCCAGCTCCGAGCAGCCAGCATGGCTCTTGGTCACCAGGCCTGTTACCTGTCTCTCTAATGGCAGGAAAAACATCTCCTGAACCCTTTTTCAGGGTGATTTTCAATGTAATTCTCTAAAAATAAGCTGGTTCAGTGGTTCCTGTAGAAGTCTTCAACAGCCCTCCGTTGCTCCTGCAATAATTCAGAAATTTGCACAGTTTTGTTTAAAAAAAAACCAGTACAGAAAAAAAATCCAGACAATGCCTCCTCTGTCAGGGTACATCTTCAGCTGGCAAATCAGAGCAGCTCTACTGCTCAGTAAAGTGCTGAGTTTAAACTAGGAAAATGCTTGGATGAAGTCAATAGATTTCCATTTATTTCACTCAGTTGTTCTATAGACAGTGATGGTGACAAAAGAGAAGAAAGTTAACATTTTCCTGGTCCTGCCAAGTGGCCTGGCAGGTTCTCACACCACTTCATGTGGCAATGGTACCACCTGGGACCCTTGGGGACCTCGATCACTTCACATTAGGTGTTTGCTCTTGAAGGTCGTGGTTCTTCTCACTTTGCCAGCAAGAACCCCACAGACATTCATACAATTTAAGGCCAAATTATATTTATTTGCAAAGATTCTTGTGCACTTCAGAACTGCAGGAGCTCTCTGTACTGGAAGGGGTGGGGTACACCCTGGCTGGGAAAGGACCTGGCTCTAAGGCTGATGAAATCATCTCTTCCACACCCTCAGCTCACAGAAGCCCACAACTAAACACAACAAGCAAAGTAATGCCTGTTTAAATGGGAAATAGAGTATATTACCTTTTTAACCAACTCCACAAAGTCCCACAGCAAAATGTGCATGAGTGAGATTCACAATAAATGTACCCTGATTCTAATGCAATTTTATCTCCAAAGAGAAATTCTGCTGTTTGATATAGTTGGTACAGCCTGAACTTAACAGTCTAATGGATGCAGCTCTCTAGAGTCCCTAAGGATTACTGGAGACAAATTATACTGAGCACATCAGTGGAATAATTGCACCACAATCCAAGAAGCAAGGAACAGAAAGTTTCATGTTCTTGATTGCTAGCTAAAAAACTTAACAGTTGCAAAAATTTAGTTGGCCAATTACTGCATATCACTTGTTTCTAGATGCAAGATGAGGCAATGAGAATTTCCTCCCATGGCTGCCAATGCTGTTAAAGCTGCTGCAAGGATGGCACCTCCCCCGCCTTGGCCCAAGAACAGATCGGCCACTGCTGAAAGCAGCCGGAGGACCTCTGCAGCACCTAGTCAGAGCTTGCATGGTATTTAGCTATTTAAACTCATAACCAGGAACACATTTTCTCTAGTAACAGCCACAAGACACTATTATGCAAGTACAATGACAATGCAGGTGATTTTGCACCCAACATGAAGCAGGTTTTACAATCCTGCCCTTTAGATGCACTGCTGCCAAGCCTGAGAGAGATTAGAATTACTTAACTTTATATACATATATTAAAAATCCATACGTAGTATCAGTTCACCCCTCCAAGGTATTTCCAAGGTGTCTCTCAGGGGTGTAAGAAAAGTGCCAGAGAGCACTTAATGGCAGAGGGGACATGTGGCACCATTTGACTCCTGCTGCCCTAAATCTGCACAATCCCCTCACACCCAGTTGAGCACAGGCCACTTCTGCCAGCACCAAATCTGACTGCTGGCCTCTTCTATTTCATTTCTTTTGGGCAGCTTCGGCTTCAGTTTCTAGCAGCACTCTGCAGAATATTAAGTACAGAGTCAATGTACATTTATAACAATTAGAGCATTTATGCTTACCATATAGTGTATCTATGTCTGATACGTGGCATATTTATGACAGCTAACGATCCCTTAACTGCACAACACTACTCTGCTGCTTTCTATTCATTCCAATCATTCAAATTTCAGGAGCTGACTTATGAAAGAAGTTCTGTGAAGTATGCCAAATGAACCCATGATAGTTAAAAATCTTTCCTCTTTAGAAGGAATAACAGTAGTTTCCATCAAGAGAAGAGTGTTTTGGATAACCTCTGAGGTGAAAGGACCAGTGTAAAAAACTTGCTGCTGTTGCATTTTCTGTACATTCAAATTCTCTGCCCATTCTCAGCTCATCCCAATGCTGTGAGCAGTATAGAGCTACTAACTGCCCCAGCTTTTACTGCTGTTTTCAAGACATTTTCTGAAACACAATGTTAAGGGAATGCTACAATCATTTCAACTAACAGCAAAATCAGCGATTTTTGGAAGTGGAGGAAGGCAATGTAAGAATTAACACAGCTCACCATAGCTTTTGTGCAGAGAACTTCATATATTTAGCATGCAGTCTGCTAAGTCTCTATTTTCTTTCACATGAATTCAAAATGGTATGAACATACTGTGTCAGAAGCAGTAGAATAAACCAAGTTGGTTCCATTTACTGTGATTGCAGAGCTGGTAGGAAGACATCCTGACTCCAGTATGCCTGTCAGTCACTGGTTCCTCTAAATACTGGCAGAAATTTAATCCAAAAACCCAATTGCTGCAGCAGGTCACACTTTTACTGCCATCTCAGAACTCCTATTTTCCAAAATCCTCTGGTTTCAAATGTGGAAGCACTAAAACTAGCACAGCTTAAACTGATTTAAAGAAATCTTCACAAGGTTACACCTCAGCATAAACATAAATGGTCAGCTAATTAAATTCAGCATGTAGTTCAGCATCCTTCCGCGACTGACAGAAAGCGATAACTGCTTCTTGCAGAGAAATCAGACTTAATTCTCAATTGATTCAGCTCTTCTGATTTCAATACTTTAACCAGCCTATATTGTTTAGTATCTCCTTAGAATATAAGTCAGTGTCTCTTTGCTGCCTATATTCTACAAGACTCACCAGTGTTCTGGCTCATAACCAGGTTTCTTAAGCTCTGTGTGAAACAAAACAACAGCAGAAGTCCATTGGTCGCTGGATTGTGTTTGTAGTGAAGTTCACCTCGATAGACGGGCTCCTTGGTGGAGAAACAGTCCTCTGTACAACAACAATTACAAGTGTTGAAGCTTACCATCTTCAGGTTAAAAACCAGTCAGTATCATAAAAGTCAAGCACATGTTTCTCCTAAATAGGCTGATGTTTTGCAGTACCAGGAAAAGAAGCAAAAAACCTTGGATGATAAATGGTCTGGGAACAGCGTGTCACCACCATGCATTATTTAACTTGCACCCTTCCCAGGTACAGACCTACTTCAACTGATCAATTTTAATACTGTTACTGCAAAGCAAATAGCAAAATTGGACGTAAATTGGATCTATCAAGAGCTGCTTTTCATAGAGCAAATGTAGTTGCACATGTTTTTAAGGTCATTTGGCTTAGATATGGTTATTTCCTCTCTATGTTTAATCAGGTCTATAAACTGGAAAATTAGAGATAAACTGATAATTAAAAAAAAGTGGCATCTTTCTTCTCTGCTTCTGTACGTATATTATAGGCAGAAAGAATAAGGGCAGTATAAAGCTGAAGCTCTTTAATCAGTGCTTGGGTATGGGCAGCTCCAGACTTCACTAATATCCAGCTCCACAACACTAACCATTGGCACATTGACTTCCACAGTCACTATGTTTTAGAACACAGATAGCTTTTGTCTTTCACACAACGTATGTTCAAATGAAATAGCCTAAGAAACACATTTAGATTTTAGTTGGGTTGACCTCTCATTGGACAAGTACAAAAGCCTTTTTAGTGGTTTAACTGAACTGGATTTTCACTGCAAACCTGGATGAAGCCCTCTGCAGTGCTATTCAAACAAGGCAGCAGATACTGGCTTTGAGGGATTAATCTGACCTTTCTAAAAATTAGCAAGAACTCTTCAGAGAACTAAAAGCATTGAACAAAAAACCTGCACTATTTCTTTCCATTTCAGTGACAAGAAAATAATTATTTTTTTACATTTGTAAACTAGAGCAATCCTGATACACCAAGTAGTCTGATACAGATGTAAGAGCACTTTCGTTCTTTCACCAGCTCACCCACAATTAGAGGTGCTTTTCTGGAAGTTTAGTTGGATTTACCACCCACCCTGCACCCTCCCCCCCAAGCACTGGGTTTAGACTCGGGAAATCTGAGTTTTAGACTCGCTGAGGAGACCAGCTCCAGTGTAGGCAAGTCCACACTGGGGAGAGAAGTCGCAGCAAAAGGGACCAGCAAGGAGCAGGTCTCTGGATGCGGTGAGTGCCTGAGCCAGGCACTTGAGGCAGAGGGAGTCAGAGACACCACTGTTGTGCAGTGTGATCAAGTAAATGACCTGCTCAGGCAGTTAGCTGAACTAAGAGAAGAAGTAGATAGACTGAAAAGGATCAAACAGTGTGAAAGTGAGATAGATCAGTTGAGCCACACTCCAAGGCAAAGCCAACAGGGAGAGGGTCTGCAAGAAGTGGAGGACCCCCACCCCTCCTGCCATCAGGCAGAAGGAGGGGACATAAGGGACAAGGGGGAACAGAAAGAGGACCCTCCTCAGAGGGGCAAATGAAAACTTTCTCAGCCCTCTTCACCTTCCCAACTACTGTTATCCAATAGGTATGGGTCTTTGGAACTTGAAAGCCAGCCAAATGGAGATGGAAATGAGGATCAATCTGATAAGTCACACGCAGCTTGTCACTCACCCCAGCCTATTAAGTCTTCTTCAATTAAGAAAAAAAGGAGGGTAATTGTAGTGGGCAACTCTTCTGAGGGGAACAGAAGGACCCATTTGTAGACCAGACCCATCCCACAGGGAGGCCTGCTGCCTCCCAGGGGCTCAGGTTAGAGATATTAAAAGGCAAATTGCTGTTCTGGGGCAGCCCTCTGATTATTACCCCTTGTTAGTCAGGTTGTAGAGAGGAGTCTAAAGACTCTCAAAAAAGACTTCAAGGCACTGGGGCAATTACTCCAAGGTTCAGGTGCTCAGGTGGTGTTTTCATCAGTCCCCCAAGTGGAAGGGAAAAATACTGAAAGAGAGTGGAAAACACACCTAATTAATACATGGCTCAGAGATTGGTGCCACCATTGGAATTTTGAGTTCTTTAATCTTGGGGAGGTTTATATGGCACCTGGTCTGCTGGTAAGAGATGGAGTACACCTGTCTCCAAGGGGAAAAAGGATCCTTGCACAGGAGCTGTCGGGGCTCGTTGATAGGGCTTTAAATTAGCTTTGAAGGGGGAAGGGGATAACACCAGGCTCATGAGAGATGTGCCTGCAGACAGTCTGCAGCCTACTGTTCCACTCAAGGTGGACAATGACAATAAGACAGGACTTGCTAGCAAGTTAGTAAGCACAGTGGTAGCCAGGAATAGTCAGACAGCAAAAGTGGAAACTGGTGGACTAACTCCCTCTCTGAAATGCTTATATACCAATGCACAGAGTATGAGGAATAAGCAGGAGAAGCTGGAGGTCTGCACTAGGTTTGCATGACTATGATATAATTGCAATCACTGAAACATGGTGGGACAGCTCCCATGACTGGAACGTTGTCATGGATGGCTATACACTGTTCAGGAAAGACAGACCAACAAGGCGAGGCGGTGGGGTTGGTTTAGGTACGAGAGCAATTGAAATGTATTGAGTTCTGTCCATGGGGAGAGGTGGAACAGGTTGAAAGCCTGTGGGTAAGAATTAAGGGACGTGCGAACGGGGGTGACACTGTTGTCGGAATATACTATAGATCACCAAACCAAGAAGATGATGTTGATGAGGCCTTCTACAGACAGCTGGAGGTAGCCTCTAGAACACATTCCTTGGTACTCATGGGAGACTTCAATCATCCTGATATTTGTTGGAAGTCCCACACAGCTAGGCAAGTTCAGTCAAAAAGGCTCTTGCAGTGCATTGATGATAACTTCTTAATGCAGGTAGTGGAAGAACCAACAAGAAGAGGTGCACTGCTGGACCTTGTATTAACGAATAAAGGAGGACTGGTTGGGGACACTAAGGTTGGGAATAGCCTTGGATACAGTGATCATGACATGGTGGAGTTTAGTTTTTACAAGGTAAAAGCAGGGCAATAAGTAGGATTACAAAACCTGAACTTATGCCTCCAGTCTTGCTGGTCACACTTGAGCATAGTGGCTCTGACAGGTGTTATCAAAAAACATAAATTGTATCAATTACTTTACAAAAACATATCACCAGCCAAAATATTCACATTTCCACAGTCTGTGAGTACAACCATTACTACAGCAATTACATTTCTCATTAAGTCCTCATTTCACACTCAGAAATGCTCACTTTAAACTGCATGACCTACTTTAAGTCTGCATTTTCCAAGAGTATTATTCCCACTTTTGCCACATGCAATGGTACTTAAAGCCCAATTTGCAAAGGTATTTGGCGACTCAAAGATATCAACTGGTACCTTAGCAGTACCTCAACACCATCAAAGCAAGAATGAAAGTTGTATGTCTATCTCATAGAGGTTTTCCTGTATCTTTTCTTGTCTAAATATCACAATCCATTCTGAAACGGATCTAACAGATATGCTTGTACAGAAATGTTCCTGGCAAAGCAGAATTCCCTTCTACACATGTACCACTGTAGAGCGTCTTTGAGCCTCAGAGCAAAACTCCGATCAACTTACAATAAAAACTTACCTCTTTGGGGAATATTCTGCAGCTGTTCATGCTTGACAATGCACCTGCTTCACATAGTGGCAAAACTGACCCTCTCCTAAGAACTGGATCACACTAACCTTAGTGACAGCAAAGATTATTTCAAAGTTTGTATGAGGGCTTCATACAGGGTATAGTCTCTGCAAGATCCCCAAAGGCTTCCCTGCAACAGAGGTTGTTATTCTGCTGTTTTCTCCCAAAACTGGGCAATAAAGCCATCCCAGAAGTACAGTTATAAACCAACTTCAGAAAGCAATCATGGTAGCTGCTCTTTATCATTTTCCAATCAAAACTAGTTGGCTTCTAATTGATTTTATATTACGCCCCTTACCAGAAGAAAGAATATTGTGTTTACTAGGGCAGCACAAAGAGGGCAGGTCTATTCTTACTGCTGTATTTAATGCTGCTGCTAATCATGGAGATTAGACTGAAACAATTACAACAGCTAATTAAAGAACAATGCGGTTTTTGGCATCTTTTCTCAGACAGCACTGTTGGGAATTCCTAACTCAGGCAAAGCAAGGATAATTAAAAATCAAGGTCTGGTTTCTACTGCACTGGCAGCTGGATCATGCTGATTAAACTGCAAATAGAACACATGAAACCAACACTTTGTAGTGTATCCAATTTCACTTAAAAGGGCCTTTAGAAGTGAATCATAAACAGAAACAGCCCACAGCAAATTATTTAGCTGAAGCTGTATATACAGTCTCCACTGCAGTTGCTGCACAGTTTACCATCTCGTACTTAGAACACGGGAGACTAGTTACTGGAGGGTCTGATGAGCCACTCAAATCATTAACATCCCTTCCAAAAGCATTGTTGTTCAAGATGTCACAAAGAGCAGACGCAATTGAGCTCAGATTTAAATAACAGCATAAAAATTTGGAAGTCCCTTGTGGAAAACACAGAATTGCACCCAATGACACCTCAGGTCATTACTGAAGAGTAAGGTGGGGCTCAAATCCCTTTCAGCAAGAATTTGAAGGGATGAAGAGTTGCCACTAATAGCAGTGATTTTATCACAGCTAGAAGTTCAAGACAAATTTCCATCTCCCCAGTTAGGGCAAAAAATTAAGTAGAACTAAGGCTTGTCCAAGATTATCCAGTATTCTGTCTGCTAAAAGACACCAACTACAGAAGAGCAACCATTGTGCATCTCTTTCTCATGCTCAACCACAACACCACCTACAGTGAAAGTGCAGTTACCCAGACAGACTTACACAGCTTTACTTTATGATGATGATGATAAAAATAATAATGTTTACTCTTGGTTAGCATTTGCCTACCTGCTTCTGAGTCACAGAAGAACAGTAAGAAAGCAAACCAACCCAAAGAATAAGACAAGAAAGGTGGTACAGAAATACCAAATTACTTGCCTTCAGCTTGTTTTGGTGTTTAGAAACCTGCCTGAAGGTTGTTACTGTGCTCTCTGGACAGGCACTTTATGTGTTGTTAAATAACAAGGGGATCCTCTTAAAATTTTGAAACTAACGCCAAGACATTTTATCTTCATGCAGCTTTGTGGAGAAACATCAGTATTTACTCACTTTCACTGATCCCAGTAACTGGACATGCCTCATATAAGGTTGATATTTGTATAACACAGGTACATCAAGACTGTAAACCAGAGAGAGCACCACATCACCGCATTCCTTCAAAAAAACCCCTATTTTAGCATTATGTATTAATTAAATGTATTTAATGAACAACAATGAATAATAAGAAGCAGGAAGACTGCACTTAGCACCAGCAATACTGATGCTAAAAAAAGTGCTTAAGTGATAGGGTGCTGTTGAAGATGATCTAGAGAAAAGCATATCATGAAGGGGAAGTTTTCTAAGATGAGGCCTTTCCAAGATTTTGGTAAACACCCGAAAGTTCAGACTACAGGACAGAAAATCCGCTAGGAAAAGAATCATTAGAAATATCAGAAAGGGGAAATGGCCCTACCTACACATGGTCTTACATATTACACAGCAGCCCTCCTTCAGACACTTGTCATGGGAACAGTTTGGAAAGCTGTCTCTAAGTTAATTATAAGAAAAGTAAAATCATAATAAAGGACCTTGGGGAAAAAAAGCCAGTTAGCACTGTTGTACTTCAGAGGAAACGCTCAGGTGCCCAAGAAACAACCAGTCTGGGCACATAAGTGTTACCAAGTGTTGTGTTGGCTTTTGTTATGAAAATACCACCACAGTGACAGGTGGGGAGCATCTCCTGAGAAGCCTCCTATCTCCTCTGCCACCAGGGGACATGCCCAGTTCAGTACAGTTCCACCAGCTGTCAGTGCAGCTCTATTATCCAAGTGTCAGCTCTTTTTACAGAGGCAGACAGGTACACGTGTGAACAATGACAGCCCTGCCACAGCTCAGTACATCAATTTGGTGCAATTTTCAAATCTCACAGGGGATTTTCAGACCCTAACTGTAAAAACCTCAGAGGCTCAGTAGGTCTTCATCTATTTCACCTAGTCATCCTGAACTGTCATCTTTTATTCTCTTCATTGCCAGAGCTAGGATCACTCTTTGCATTTAGCTCCATTTCTTTAAACTCATTTGCCTAAGACAAACTTCAAAAACTATTTAGCACCCTGAACCACCTAGAAATCAATAGCAACAATCAGTAAATGAAGCAGATATCACCCCTACAGTGGGCTGCAAGGAGAAGTGGCTGTCAAACAACAGTAAGAGGAGAAGAGATCAAAAAAGCCTAATGAACTTGGTGACCTGGCTAGTGACTCAGTGTGATTGGAAGATGATACTGGAAGTTTTTTGTGACTCCTTTCCACCTCCACCTGATTGAATGGTGATTGATGATGACTAATGATCCCTTTTTGTCCACTTTCTTGCTTAGATGCACATGCTTTATTACACAAACAAGAGAGATTATTTATTTTAAGCTATTTTTTCTTTCACATTACTTTTGCTAGTCTCTGGTAACACATGACAGATGTTTAAACTAAAGAAACAGCTTTCATAGTTTGTTCTGAAATCAAAAGTTTCTTCTCAATCCCTCAGATGAGATTTAAATCTCATGCTTGAATTTAATTTTGGCAAAGAAAAGCAAAGCACTTCACAGGTATCCTTCTGTACCTATGCCTTCTGTACCATTATGTCTTTATATACCTGTGTAGAAGTAACCTATGCAAAGTTTCCTAAAAATAATGATGCTAGTGTAATTGTTATTTCTAGCTTCTTCCAAACCCAATTTTAAATTGGGAAAAACTATGAAACTGGGGTAGCTGGAAAAAAATACTTTGGCTTTTACTTAATAAATGCTTGAAAGGATCACAATTTATAAGATGATATATAACACTAGTTACAGCACTACAGTAATGCATTACTGAGCTCTAGCAAAGAATAAGAATCTTTATAATGTATATGGTTAAAATATGGTTTAATTCTTACTATCCTTTGGCTTTAACTCCAAGTTCCTGCT
>NW_008587522.1:15328-78603 GCF_000691845.1 Merops nubicus
TGTTCAGATGATGCATACTCCCTGAAGTCTTTAATTAAACCTGTCATGTAAGACTTGCCCTCCAGCCATTGGTCACACTGCCTGGCACTTGCATTTAGAGATATCACCTACCACTTCTGCCCTACTGCCCAGCCTCCGAGCCAGAGCTCTGACCTTCAGTGAAACACACGCTTTTGGTATTTCCCAGGCTCAGGCAGACTGGTCCTTCGGGCAGGCATTCAATCTTTGCTATTGCATGGTTGAGATTTATGGCAAAAACATGACAACAAGGTGACCGAGAAAATAAAACCCCTGCTCTAACCTTTCCTTTTTTTTTTTCCCCAAGACTTTCTGAGGAGGTGTATGGATGCTTAACACCAGGAGTTTGCAGCATGCACTTTACTTCTCTCTGTCAATAGAATGCATTTCCACTATGCTCAAAAGGCTGGTAAAGAAGAGACCTCTCCAGAACTTGTATTACCTGCTGAGCGCCATTGTTCACACAGCACCCTGCTCTGCAGCAGGTCCCCAGGGAGAACACCTGAACCTCTAATACACACGTGTAACATAGCACTGTGTTTAACAAGTATCTCCTGGCCACCTTTTTATAAAAATATCCAAAAAATCTGGTTTTGTTTTAAAATGAAGGGGAAAAGCCACTTCAAAACTCTAAAATCTGTAACTCTTAAGAAAAGCTTTTCCTACTCTTCTCTGTGGGGTCTCTCATTCAAAGGCAAGAAGAGCTGGATGACTTTAAGTCCTCTGGCAAACACTCTTCAGCATTCGGTTCGGAATTTCATTGTACATTTAGCACAGCATTTGCACTCCTGTGATTGTGACCTGACTAATGGATCCTTCCTCCATACTGAATGCTGAAGCAGGCATTTTAAATGCAGTTGGTCACATGTGTTGACTTAAAGTGCGTGCATCTTTGAAAATCACTCCCTTTCATACTGACAATAAATAATTTAAAAGCCTATTAAGACATCAAAAGCCAATTCACTGAAATTATAAGCAAATGTTTTTACATCAAGGGCCAGGCTCAGGGAAACACTCAGAGCAACATCTTCAATTCAAAGCATGTGAGTGTTCATATTAATGCAACTGCCTAACTTGCAAGTCTGCTTGTGCTTTACTGAGTAAGGGCTATAAAGTATTACACAGCTCTATAAAGTATTTTCTCTTGTGGAAACATACAGTTACTCAAGACTGCAAAATATCTAGTGAAAACAACAGTTTCATAACTAGAAAGACAAACTACAAGTCTAATTTCAGCCAAAGCCCTGAATCTGAATAGAAACACTGGATTTTCCAAGCAAACAGCACTGACAGAATTTAACCCCTGCCGTATTGTTTCAGACATCAAAATATTTAGCTATTCAGACATATGCAATATCACAAAGAGAGACAATAATGGAAATAAGGACATCAGAAAAGTGTTCTACTCCAGACAGCACATTTACCTATAGGGAACAAAATAAACTGCCACAGAGGGACATCATGCAAAAGAAGTATCAGTTTGAAAAACATTCAGATAATGGGAAACAAACTAAAAGTTAAGACCCAATTAAGAACATGAAACGTGGGGGAAAAGGCGTATGTTCTTAGAGACACCACAGTTATGTCAGGAAGTGACAAGGGAGGGCTGTAAGGTCTAAAGAAGGACACGGACACTTAACTAATGTTCTCTGGGGAAAAGAGCATCTCTGCCACGCAGCAGACCTCCCTCTCAGCCAAGTGACAAAAGCTGTTGACTCACTATAGCTTGAACATCCCAGGATGACCTTCCACAGCTTGCTAGTGGTGTATTTTCATGACTAGCTAAGATCTTGGGCCAGTGGGAGAGGGTTTGATGATCCAAATAAATAAGAAAATAAGAAAGTTGCCAGCCAGGACAGCCCAGGTTCTTGACTGACTCTTTGTAATGCCCATTCTTCCACTGGTGAGCCTCAGGCTCAAGCTCCCTCACACAGAATAACCAGCATAGCAAATGGATGACATTTTCTTAATGATGCCAATATTTGGTGTTGTAGTTTGCGGTTGCACCCAGCAACACAGCTGGGAATGAGGGGGCAGACAGGCTCAGCTGACCGTTTCAGGAGCATCTTCAAGAAAAATCATGCTTTTGAAAACACACAACCTAATCCTGGAGTTGAACCGATTAGCTCAAGATGCAGGATTGTCTACTATAGAAAGTCATTCAAGCTAAAACAGAACAAGAATTCACCTTGGATCAACAATCCTTGATTAACTTCCTCTGCTGGCAGGCTTAGTGTAAACTAGGCACTGCGCCAAAGCCACCCAATTCACCCTGGAGTAAATGCAATTTGAAATCACACCCTTATGTTTAATGACATGGCCTTCAGAGTAAATTTTCAGGTAACAGTCAAAAGTGGCATAGACCTCTGGATCAGTCATGGTACTGGCACCATGTAAAAACAAAACAAAACAAAACAGATCTTTGCTCACTTCTTTCACTGCATGGTAAGGGAACAGTTTCCAAATTGGTGTGCGATTGTGGTGTATGTATGATGTACGGGGGAAAACTGTTGCTTCTAAGCTAGAACTACAATTTACAAAAAACATCAATGCTAGCAGTAGAAGACAAAATAAGGGGAAATCTCACACACCAGCTGCAACTGGGGCAGCTCCTCCTGCATGACACAACCACATTCCATCAGGTAACTTTTAAGTAAACTCCACCATGCTGAACTAAATTTCCTTAAGAATGGCCAAGTTATACACGTGCTAAATCTTCCACACAAATGACCCAATTGCTGATAGTAACAGCACTTGCACAGAACCAGCACTTTCTCGCCCAGGCTACTGAACTGCCCTACAACCAGGGGAGTCGGAAGAGGACTCCTGCACAGGGTGACACAAGAAGTCTGTAGCAGAGTCCTGGGTGTGTTTTAACTTGGGTGCCACACTGAAATTTACAAATAAGATAAAACACATCAACAATTTAATGTCTGTGTCAGTTTTGAAAGGCTGGGCTATAAAGAATACAAAGCTATTCAACCAGAGAAAAAACAATAAGAAAAGTATGTCAGTCATCAGTTTGATGTCTAAAATGAAAAGGCAATGGCCTCCATTTACTCCATTTGTGTTACAGTTCTGTATGCCCCTAGGCAAAGGAACAGGCAGCAGGCCTTGAGAAAGGGGACCATGAGCCTGACCTGGCACTTACTGATAAAGCTTCACTGATTTGTTACTTAAAGTGTCTTTGTTTTTTTTTCCAAAACTATTAGTCAAGACATGCTCTTCCAATATCATGATTTTATTTTCAGTATTCATTAAAAATATTAAAACATTAGTACACAGTTATATTATAAGCAACCAAACACATCAGATAACATTTACTACATAGAATAACACACAAATGCCAAAAGACACAGGAGCAATGAAATAACAAAAATTCTCTCTGGTTCCTATGAAGTCATGGAATACTATGTATAATAAATTATATTACCCATAAACAGCAAGAAGAAAACTATTTCAGGGCTACAACCCTTTTAAAGCTGACTCTCCAAGCAGAGACAGGAGCTTATCAAACCTTGTTGCATGACCCTTCTTGGACTTCCTCTTCAAGCTTGGCTTTGCTTTAATGCTTACAAATTATTAACCCATTATGCATGTCAGCACCTGGCACTTGCCACCCAACAGACGCCAGCACCACAGGCTCCCCAGACGCTATTTCCATCTTGATTTGAAACTGAAAACTGAAGATTTTTTTTTCTCCAGTTTAGCAGCACATAAAGAAATGTTCTTGTAACAAGGAGCAGGGAACTGGCCCTTGCTGTGAGTGACAGCATAGCTTGCTCTCCAAAGTCCCCCCACCCTGCTTGGGTGGTGCAGGGCAGCACATCCAGGGCACCCCAGGATGCTGGCACAGAGGGATTTGCTCCCTCCCACACTAAGAAGAGGGTCCCATCTGTTAGGCAAATACTCCCTATGGGAGAAAGTCCCACACCTTTCCCCAAAAGCAGCAAGCCTTAGCAGGGTGTTGTGTCTGGGTGTTTTTTTTTTTTTTTTTGCTCTGAGAATGGACACAAACACCACTTTGAGGTGACAGGCTGCAAATGCCAACAGTCATAGAGGGCTGTGGTGGGGCGAGGTTCAGGAATCTCACGTCCTTGGAATTTTCACTGCATGACCAATTTGGCTAATCCTGTTCAGAGGCTGTCCACCCTCTACACGCACACAATCCATGAAGCTTAGGCAATAATACAGGGTCTGGCTGTAGCTTTGAAAGGCAAGCCCCAAATTTAGACACTTCAGCAATTACTGGACACAGCTCCCAAAGCTCGTTCTCCATCTAACCTTATCTAGGGTGTAGATTGTTGTGCCTGGGTGAGGTCAACACCTAACTGCTAGAGGAACGCAGGGCTGCCTACAGAACTGGGTGCAATGGCTCACAGCTAGGGTCACCCCTGTCACCCTAACTGGGGTGACACACAAAAGTGCTGAAGGGGGGGGGGAGGGGAGAGCACCTGGTGTGCATGGGACATGCTCTTTCCATGGCCGAAACGCCTCCTTTGGCCTGGGCCTGCACAAGATTTTCAGTTATGGAAACACCATTGAACCACACAGCTCCCACCAGTATTAACCAGGGTCCAGACCAGCAAGTCACAATTTTTTTCTTCCCTGAAGATCACATTTCAAGTAATCTAAGATTATTATCTTACTTCTTAATTTCCAATGGAAAAGTGTTTTCAAGTTCTATCACTTCCACAGATGTCCAGCTAGCAGCCTTGGGAGTGACAACCAACTGATAGTCACTCACTAGCCCGCTACCTCAGCATGGTCATCAACTGCAGCAGTAATAAATACTGTAAGTCAAAACAATAAAACATTTGCCTATTTTTCTTTTAAATCTTCCTTTGGCTTCAGCACTGCTATCTATCCAGGTGCAGTCCTTTTCCCAACTAGAACACAAAACACTGAAGTGAGTAATACAGATGTTAACCTCCATACCTCCATCAGCTTTACCAGATCCTAATACACTTTTATTGGCAGCCTCAGCCCAGTTAATTCCTCTTCTAGCAATGCCAGTAAACTCTTAACAGCAAGGCAAAGCTACATCAACAAGTCTGTAAAACAAGGTAGCTGCAGCAATAGGAAGGTTCATGGGAAAAAGCGCATGTGCGACCTGTGCAGCAGAGCAGGCATGTGAGCAAAAGAACCTTCCACATAACTTGTCCTGCTCCTGTAAACTGTGAACAATTTTAGAAGTAGGTTCTCCTTGTACTACGGTCTCCAGTACTTCAAGGACTAGGTAATTACAAGAACAGAAAAAGTTCTCAGTGTATTACATCAAAGTGGATGTAGCCACTTCAAAGGTGCCCTGGCTACAAAATTAGTGTAACTAGGTCTGGAAAATGCTGTGTGCAAAACACAGCTGTGCATGTCTATATTTACCCAATCATCATCTGATTGTTTACAAGAAATTATTTGTGCATTTTCAGTTCCTGTGCTATGCTTCACTGCCCATAAAGTGAATTATCACTTTAAACCACTCTGCTATACAAGAGCTGTTTATGCCATTGAGGTCTAATCCCAGCATAACCAGAGGAGAGAAAACTGCAGGGAGAAAGGAAACAAACACACAAAAAAGCAACATCACAAAAGTCTTTTCAGCTGCATTTACCTGCAGCTGTTGCAGAACATGAAGTAAACCAGAAACAGATCCCAGATTTCAGTATCACTGCGAAGCAATCCCAAAGTGAAATGCATCCTAGATGTCTCACACAAAATTCACAAGCATTTACACAAGCAGTAAAATCAGAAACTGGCCACCTGCATGGGGCTTTTTGTTGTACCTGCTGCACAACCTTCTACTCCCACACACCAGTCATGCTGGCAACTTGCCGGGCTGTCAAGTCAACCTGCATTTTACTCACTGCTCACATGAACACAGCAAGTCACCTCCTCAGCAGGATAACTGACACTGCTCCACTTCAGTCAGGAGAAACACTGTGAATTACTCATCAAACATCCCAGTTCACTCTGTGGCAAAGGGCTCCAGAGACAAAAAATTTATTTTAAAATACTGCAAAGGAAATTTGGGTTTAGGTAAGAAAATAAGGTGTGATAAGCAATGAGACTTCAAGGAAAAGTCTCCCTAAAGTCAGCTGCACTGATGCTTGTACTTAAGCATGCTCTCAAATGTTAGCCTAGGAGGTGGTGAACTGGGAGCTACTGAACTGCAAAATAACATGAGTTCCTCCTATCCTCTTGTACTGACAGCAAGGGACGCACAGGAGAACAAAACAGCTGTAAAACTCTTAACAGCCCCTCACTGCAATATTACAACTCCCACAAATATATATTGTATTTCCAATCTGTAAGACATCGAGTTCTTGTTTATTTTCAGATATATTTATTGCAACAAGTTCTCTTATTTCACTTACAAAATGGCAACAGATATCCAAGGATTCATTTAGTCTCAATATTTCAGTTTGTTGGCACACTTCCCTATTTGCTATCAGAAGAGTTCAGCACTAGAGTTTTATTTAAGCAACCAGCTGGACCTCATACTATCAAATATTAATCTTTTATCCCTTAGCCCAGTTACCATTATTATGGAACAATCAAGAATTTTCCTGTTCTGTGATGTCATTTGAAGTGCAGAGCATGACAGCATACAACAGCTTTATGGTACAGCAGGAACAGGGTCATAATGAACCATTTGGTTCTGAGGGGAATTGATTATGAGAATTTATACATCTTCCTTTCTGCCAGTTTGCCCTATACAATAAAAACTGGCAAGCACAGAACTAAGTTTTACAGTTCTCTTTCCATCAGAGGCTAAAATTAACAAAAATTAGCTATCACTGGTAAGCATTTTGAATGCTGTGCAAGTTCAAAAGGTACTATCAAACCTGCTTCTGCTGGGATATAGCACAATTCTCTTAACTTTTTAAGATCTTAGCTTCAGAGCTAAGATCTTAGCTTCAGAGCTAAGATCTTAAAAAGTAGGTGTACTATTAAAAATATTCATAATTAAAGATAACTTAAGAGCACCACGTGTTCCTGAAGCTGCATCCCACATGAATTGACTTCTGACAATTAGAAATGTACCTGTTTCTAGAAAGAAATATTTTCCCAAATGAGTATTAAAAGGGACAGACAATCTACTGGACAGGTCACACAATTTTAGGAACAAAAAAGCCCCAAACAGCAACACCACCACCACACACAAAAACCCTGACCCACCACACCTGACACCCAGAAAGTACAAGCTGTAGTTCAGGCTCAGTTACCAAGAGCAAGGATGCTTAGTAAGCTTTGGATGCAGAGTTCAGAGAAGAGTGGAAAATAACATCCCGTCCATCACAGACATTCCCTTGCCCATGTGCTGGGTCCAGGAAGATTTCATTCAGAGTGCTTTTACAAGCACCATGCAGACTGAAAGTGTGCTGAAAATAATCAAACATCCTCCAAAGCACAAGAGAAAGGAATTACATTATTGCAGAGCAGCTGAGTTGAGCTGAGGGCTAGATGCCTTTATTTTTTTCCTCCCTTTTATAAGTTAGAAAGCTTTTGAAGATTTTTTTTTTATTTCTGTTTTTAAAAAAAGAGGATTTCATATGAAACTCAAGTTTCACAGCATTGGCTGGGAGGAATCTAAATGACACGTGCTGTGTACCCTCCTCATGCAAAGAGCTGTTTGGGTTTGTTGGCTGTTTGTTGACTGCAAAGGGTTTGTTGACTCTTGCAAAGGACTCCATTGCCGTTCAATACCAAACATCTCAGTTTGTCCATAGGAAAAATGCAGAAAACAAGGGCTAGAGATGCAGGTTCAGAGCCATATGCCCTTCCTTTCTTTTTCTCTCTATGTACATGGCTGAATCACCTATAAAGATTGTGTGTGTAACAACTGAAAGACTCCCAAAGTGCTGCACAGATGAATGAGACTGTACCTAGGTATCTTCAATGCAAATAATGGTCAGTTATTGCTGCAGAGTATTTCTCACCTACATCCAGAAAGGACCCACTCAGCAGATACATTTGAAAGACACACTCTCCTAAAAACACCTAAATTTGCTTTCTTGCGTGATTTAACATTGAAGACATTTTTAGCTGCAGTGTTTCCGGGCTTATCTTTGCCAAAATCAGTGTCTCTTATTATTAGACAATGATAGCTCAGCAATTTGATTGCATTGGATGTTTCTATGGGGACTGCACTACAAAGATTTCAGAGCTAAGCCCATGAATTCTACTCATATTTTCATGTTCCTCAGCAGGCAGGAAAACAGGCTCTTTCCTCTTCACTTTGACAATAGAATGCAAAATCCTCAAAGTGAGCACAGTCACCATAAGAAATGGCAGCACTTCCCCCAGCAGCCATATATCCCCATAGTCATTTGAGCACCTTCTGAAACAGCAACACATACTTCCCTGCCCCAAACTAAGGAGTTGGAAGAAAATTATTTATCTGTGTTTCCAAAAGCAAGTACCTTGGAAGTTTACTTATCTTCACAACAAGATTTTACAAAAGACTCCATGTTTATGGTGTTACCAGTCAAATCATCTTGTCACAGGAACTGCAAGTTGCTCACAGTATTATTTTTAGTGAAATTACAAAGCTTCCCAATTATTTAATGATTCTTTTCCATATAATACTCTAACAAATAACACCAGGAGTGTTTTTACTCTTGGTTTTAGTAGTGAATATAGTACCTTTAAGTCTGCAATTCTTACCAGTTCTTACTGGGAAATGCCCATCACAGAGCACTCAGATGACATCAAATTCCTACGTGGCCCCCAGGAAGCAGGTGCTGACCAAGACCATGCACAAAGAGCAAAGCACTCACTTATCTCTAAACATCTCTGGTTTAAGATGAATCACTAAGCACCTTGTACAGATGCTGCTCCTGCTGTACTTGTGCTCCAGCTCCAAGCACCCCACCATTCCCAGCCAAGAACCAAGTGAAGGGCATGGGAGCCTTCCAGGCTGCAGTGTGCCTCCAGACAGCCTCTCTCCTGCCTGGAGGCTATGAGGGCAGATCACAGACCCCAGTGCCCTCTGGTACTCACAGCTGAAGGTTATGGTTGAACAGAAGAAATAAAAGCCAAACAAAGGAGCACGCAATTATCTGGAGAGTCCTATGGGCAGTGAAGTTATTTGATTCAAACCAATGACAAAGGCATCTTGCAAGGCACTCCCAAGAAACACACCAAGAGGACATTTGTGCTTTTCAAAGCGGCCACTTAATTGTGAAGTGCAACACTCAACAACGTGGCACACCACAAACCTTCAGTTCTGGGTCTTTTGTTGAATTAAGCCAGAAATCAGTTTCAGAGGAAGGAATTACAGGATGATAAATACCTTTTAATATAATAATTTTTGTGCCTTACACAGCAGTCTCCAGGGTAGGACATTCTCATTCTAAAAAGAGCTAGCTTAAAAAAAAAAAAAAAAAAAACAAAAAAAAACCCAACCAAAAACAAACATTAAATGGTAGAGAGAACAGGCTTGAGAGAGTTGGGGTTGTTCAGCCTGGAGAAGAGAAGGCTCCTGGGACACCTTATAATGACCTTCTAGTACCTGAAAGGGGCCTACAAGAAAGCAGGGGACAGTCTATTCACAAGGGTCTGTAGTGACAGGATGAGGGGTAATGGCTTTAAGCTAGAAAAGGGTAAATTTAGGTTAGACATTAGGAAAAAGTTCTTTAATATGAGGGCGATAGATCACTGGAATGGGTTGCCCAGAGAGGTGGTGGAGGCCCCATCCCTGGGGACATTCAAGATCAGGCTTAATGAGGCTCTGAGCAGCCTGATCTAGTTGGAGATGTCGCTGCTTATTGCAGGGGTGTTGGACTAGATGACCTTTGGGGGTCCCTTCCAGCCCAGACATTCTGTGAAATCAGTTAATACTCTGCTTTCTAAGAACAAAGGAAAAATAATTGTAAGGGGGTTTTATTATTGTTATAAGCTTAGAAGAGGTGCTGCTGACCTGCAAGTGGTAGAAACCCAACCGCTTACCCCACCACGACGCAGGCGTGCACCCGCACACCCAAGGCTTAGCCCAGCACCCCTTGGATGGTAGCTCTCGGGGCCAGCAGAGCAGGGTGCTCAGGCTGGGCACAGCACCGGCTATAGGATGGGCCATGGCAGAGGGCACCTCCCACCAGTGGGGGCAGAGCTAAGGACAGAATTGCTGCACCCAGTACTTGGTCCTGTTACCTCCTGCACAGAGCCCCCCTCTCCACCAGCTGCTATGCTCCAGTCCTCTACAGGAAGCCTCAGAGTGCTCCCCAACATCCCATCAGACAACTTTTAACAGTCACAGGGCTACACCTCTAGAAGGAGACCAACAACGATCCCTCTAACCCATTGATGACAATGAACTCCATTGCTCTGGGAGAATGAAAAATGGGACCAAGACTTATCTCTGGGCTAACCACTGCTGAGGCCATCATATTTGACTCCTGGTATATTTTTGTGAAATGAAGGATGGGTACTGCAAAATGCAAACAGCCACAACCTCATCGATGGAGGCAACTTCTGAAATGGTGAGAAAAGTAGTCACAGCGTCACAGCTGTTTCAGACCTAATAAGCAATCTCAGCTGCTGAAATCAGCTTTCATTTCTCTCCTCTTTTTCTTCATTTTCTCCAAATTACACTCAGCTTATCTTTGCATGATAGTGCAGATGAACCTGCCTGAACCCTCCGAAAGAACCTTGACAACTTACCCTTATCAAATACTTCAAGGAAGCTCAGGGGTATCTGGTTTTGGCATTATCACACAGTGAAATTTACAGATAGAAAATGGGAGGTTTGTTTTAAAAATATTTTTTCCAACACAGTGAAGATCAAGTTTCTGTGTTTGACCTTAGATGAGCATCATTTTGCAACACAGTGCTAATAAATTTGCTGCATCACCCTCACACAACCGATTAAATAGTTGCTGATCTGCTGCACCAAATTTATGTTAAATGGTTCACACTTGTTACACACATTTTAACATGAGAAAAGCTAAACAATAGTTACTTGTGAGTTATATAACCCCACTTAAAAAAAGAGCAGGGAAAACAGGAACTGCCCAACTGCATCATCTTTCGGCCCACTGTCCCAGGACAGGTGGGTATCAACTACTCAGACCAATCCCCAGTATACTGCTATTTGATTAATACAAGTAGTGTGATTTGGCAATTCCGTTTGAACAAAGTATTTTGATATGCCTTTAAGAGAGAGGAGCATGAGGGAATTGTGCAAAAAATATTTTCTTTGCAGAAACAAAATGTTTCTTGGAAAAACATCAGCCAAAACCACTTACTTAGCTCTCAAGTAAATGCTCACTTACACACAATCCAATATCTATATGTATCTTTATAGGGGAATTCAAAGAGATCTACTGAAGCTGAGCTGGTTGGAAAAGTATCCACATTCTCTTTAGAGGATCACTTGCAGCTACACCTGTAAAATTTACAACAGTTGTACAGCTGATTGGAAGATGAGGGAAAGGAGAGGAAATGATATGAAAAATTCATGAGAAGGCCTCCAGAATACAGTCCCTTTTCAACACAGAGCATGGGTTTGAAAAGTCAACATTCAAAATCCAGCCAAACCAGAGCTGAGACCAGCAGGCAGTGCAGAGAAGGCCCTGAATGAGCCGATTCATTTCAGCATTGGGCAGGAAACCAGCAAAGCAGAGAAGCTGCTCACCAGGCTGCCCAATACATCTCAAATGCAGCGCTACTTCCCGCTCCCATCTCTCCCCCAAAGAAAAAGGAAGAGAATAAAGCATGCAGGCAAACTTCTGCAAACTTGGGGACTCTTTACTAACCAAATTAGTTAATATCCTGTTCAAGTCAGCAAAATGTTAAAGCTGCTGATGTTATTTCTCTCATGTTGCTTTTTCACAGCAGAGAAAGCAGAGAGACTTGTAGCAAAGACTGCAGCTCAGTCTTGAATTCCTAACTTCTTCATCTGTATGTAAAACAATACTTCCCAGTGCTAACCCAAATGCTTTTGATCACTCCATATAGAAAAAAATATATATCCCTAGTCCTTCCCTGACCATCAGCTGTGATACCCAAATTTACTTCACCTCTCAAGAGACAGCCCCTTCCCTCCTCACATCAAGATACCCGCCTGGTCTCAGCTGCTTCTTATGCTGACTGCATGCCTCGCTAGGAAGGACACTATCAACAACAGGCAGCACACAAGCCAGATCTTCCCCTCCAGTTCTGAAGTATACATGCAGGACAGGAGGTGGCTAACCACCAGAAGAATACAAAGATTGATACATTCACTCACAGTGTAGGATGAAGCAAAGACAGGAGTGAACCGACTCAGAAGTAACCAGTCCAATTTCAATCATAGAACAATTGTCAAAAACAGCACCAGTGTTACACACATGATCCTCTCTCTACTCTGCGGTGGTGTCCCATAATTCCAATAACTGGAAACTCTACATAGTACATCCACTATGTACACAGACCCCCTCCATTCACTGCAAGCAGTCTTTATGCTGTTAACTTCAGAGGTGGGACACCTGAAGTTAATGCTAAAGGAGGGGCACCTGGTGGTGATTTCCTAGTCGGTTCCCACCCAAGGTTGACCAGGCCTTGGCTGAAAAACAATCAGGAAGGTCTTTCCTGCCTGGTTGTGGACACCATTCACATGGCAACCCTGATTCAGGGCTGGGGGTTTTAGACCCCAGCACTTCACTCTTACACTTGAGCAGCCTCCAGCAATCTAGAACACTGTGGGACAGAAGTGTGTTTCCTAAACCAGAAAGAAGCTGGTTTGTGCTCTCCTCATCTATTTCAATCTCAGAAGCAAGCAGCTTTCTACAGAAAATGGATTCAGAAGTGGATGTGACTTTGAGTAGCACTGAAAGAAATACCAACACATACAAACATACACTTGTTCTCTACCTCAATTATTCATAACCAATACATTTATGCCCTCCCTGACTCCAAAAATATTAAGGCCCCTTGAAAGCACAGCAACTTTTGGAGTCACCTGGCAATCCTGCTGACAGTCTTAGCAGGAGGTAATGGGCCAGAAGAGCAAGTGACACACAGGTCAGGGAGGATGCAGACTGGCAGGGCAGGACAAGGAACTGGTGTGTTGGGGCTGAAGGCATCACCTCAGCCAGCGATCTGCTGCAGCTGTACCAGCTGGATGGTCTCTCCTTCACTTTCTTCTCCTCCAAGTGTGAAATTCTCTTGCCCATACTCATCTGTGCATTCTCCCCTAATGCCTCACTGACACAAACTGATGTTCTTATACTATTTTAAGTCAGTCATAAATAAGTCTTCATCATGATCTTGTCTGTTCCAACCTAAATGATTCTGTGATTATACGATTCTATTACTGTGTACTTCTACTTCTATATCATACAGAAGATAACAATCTATTATGTACTCTGTGTTTTGACACCAGTTTGTAATGCCACTGTGTATAACAATCTGTGTGATCCTTCCCTGCCAGTTTCGACTCACAAAGGCTTGGCTCCAAAGTGAGGTCCATAAAAAAGATGCAGTAGACTTACTGAAACAAGTAACAAAACAGCCAAAATCTTTCCCCAGAGAAAGGCCAGCAGAAGATAAAAAGTAGCAATATTTATGCAATCACTAAGGGACATTGGAAATGTGTGTTCTGAATAAACACTCATCTTCAGTATGCAGGTACCATTGCCTTTGCTGTCTTCCAAGGATCAGCAAGAATGGAAATCAATGATGCTGTCTTGTTAGAAAACATAAATCAAAACATCATTGACGATGTAAAATCCCTTCTGTCACTTTGACCTTCTGGTGCGAGGCATCTCCACAGATTCATTATCATTCACTGTAATGTCTAAAGAGGAAACAAGCAGCACTACAGTATTTTGCAGTAAGACACCAGCAGCAGGGATCCTAACAAAAGCTAGTATACAAAAAGAAATGAGAGTCCCACAAATGGATGCTTGTGCTGCCTTGAGGACTGCAGCCTCTCTAACACCTACAAGTCTTGTCTGCTGTTGTCCAACTGCACGCCAGGTCCCTTCTTCACCATCCCCACCCACTGTTTCCTGTAGAGAACCTGGTTCTCCTCTTGTCTAGTCAGCCCTGTTGGGAGCTCCTGGTGTCACAGCTGCACCTTCTCCAGGCCACTGACATGGTTAAATATCATAGATATGGTGGGCAACAGCAGATTCAGCCCCCTTTTTCAGAGGATTCCTTGCAAGAAAGAAGGGGGGTGGAGGGGAGTGGTACTAACCTGAGGTTCCAAGCTGGTGTAGGGACTAGGAGGTTCAATCTACAAAAAGAGCAGATAGAAACAGCCATTACTCTGGAATAGTGGAAAAGGTGGTGTTTTGAGCCATTATTGGTCCTAAGTAGCAATTTGAGGAACAAACACACCTGCTTGAACAAGGATGACAGGGGGGTTGGGGTTTGCTGTGGGTTTTTGGTTTTGTTCGTTTGTATTTTTTGTTAGAGATCCTCATTTTCCAGACATCCTAATATTATACAGAAATTACAGGATCTCTACAATATTTGCATGAGTGAAGGAAGTTGCAGTCACCAGAGCACATCAGAGACAGATTAGCTACAGAGAACAGCCCAAGGCCACACATAGGCCCTCACATCTTTGAATCCTTTATTTCTTTCTTCAACTACAATTCACTGGTGCTCCTGCAGTATTGGAATCTGTTTGAAAAAGATGATCAGGACTTGATGATGATAGGGTCGGCCACCCCCTCTGCCAAATTTTTCCTCCCAACAGTTGCAGTGAAGTCATGGTTATTCTGTTTTCCATTAAAATTTAATCCTGATGAGGGTCTCTCTCCAGCACTGCAAATTTTATGTGCAAGTGCATTGTGCATTTTCTGCAGTCTGGCATCTTCCTCGCTGATAAAATCTGAACTCTTAACTTGGCTTGGTCAGGGGATTCAAACCTCACTAAAGAGCTTCTAAACACTAAAGCATAAAAACTGTCTATTTAGCCAGTTAATTCAGAGGTTAGAAAGAGATAACATCCCTACAAGAGACTCCATCATTAGTGTTCTGGGATTAGTGCTCAAGCAAAATCTTTAAAGGAACATCTTTTAAAGTAAAAGGGACATTTGAACTCTCAGTCCTGCTGGTGCAGGTGTTACTTTGCAAGGTCTCGCTTTCTACAACATCCTGTTTCACTGGAAAGCCTGACAGAGTGGAACCAGGTCAATGATTCTCTCTCTTTAATCCATCACGTCTGTCGAAATTAGGCAGCTTTACTTCAGTGGAATAAATTCTTGTCTGTCAGATTATCAGGCTCTTGAGACTAATTCTGAGTTTTGATACCCCCAGATACTCAGGTCGTTGCAATTCTCACTGACTAAACACAGAACAGAAAGAAAAAAATAAATCTGACTTTCCTCCAAGAAACTATATATTCCCTTTGCTTTTAATTATGCCTATAAAGCAGCTTTTGGTTTAACATTCACTGTAAAAACACCAATGATAAAACAAGCTATCAACCCAGGAAAGAAGGCGGCACAGAGGAAATTTGCCTTAAACCCTTGATATATCTTTCCTCCACTCAGTAAGTCATGGGCCAGGCAGCACGCTGTGCTCAGCTGAAAAGGACGATGATCACCTCTTGTCACACAGCTAACTTAAATGTAACCTTTCGGCAACATGTTCTAACACCAGAGTACCATTATTATACACACATAGTATCTACTATCTGACAACCAGCCAAATGATATCAAGACTGGAAGGAGACTAAGATGCCTCAGTGAAATCCAAATATATACCATTAGCTGAGCTGGGGGGTGGGGGGATATCACATGAAAGCAAGAGAAGAGGTGAGAAGAATCTTGTCCTTGGATGACTTTACATTTATAAAGATAAATAATGCCAGCAATCACAGCTCTTCTCTTAGACTTCACAGAGATAAGCTCACCCATTTTGCAGCTGGACTCTAAGTGACACTAGTTTCATCACAACACTGCCCAACATTGTCCCACTCATTTTTGTCGTAGCAGGAAGATCACAATACTGGCAGGTGTGTGTGGCAGATAGAATACAAAACATCTTTAAATAGAACAAAATACTACTGTAACAAAGAGCAGCCCAGCTGCACAGACTCCCCCCTTTGGGAGATATCTGGATTTTCTTAGTCACTGCCAAATTGATTGCAGACAAAAGCTTTTTCAGCATGTACTGTTCACTTCCAAACAACATTATTTCTATAAGAGGAAGCAGCTACTGTATGTATAAAACATCCTGGAAATATCAGGGGATTCCTGTAATAGATAAGACTTTGGATTATTTAAAAGTCAGACAAATGAAGTCCAAGGTGTTCTGAACAGATTTCTTTCAGAGATTATTAATTTGAAAAGCTTTCTTGACTAAAGAAAGTTGTAAATAAAAGCCAGGGTTTGAACAGCATTATTGCTCCTTGTGGAACACAGTGCATCGGCACAGGCCAATTAAACTGCAGTGCTACAGGTTTTCCTGTTTATTTTCCTCCTCCTCACTTTGGCTGTGGTTATTTGTATTAACTTGTCCTGTAGCCATTGCCCACGGAACCTGAACTGACCCATTTCTCCCGTCATTAGGAACACACATCATTCATACACATGACACAGTGTTCACTTCTGAATTATTTGAGGAAAAAGTAAAGCTTGGCTTTTATGGGCAAAAAGTAGGAACAAATGAGGTAAACTTCTCCTTCTCCACCTCACACTCTGCACCAGCACAATTGCTAGAGAAGGTGCAGATTTGAGTTTTTTCCCCCCTTTCTCCCAACAGCAGTTCACACAGCGAGCACAACATTGCTGCCTCTCAGCATCCACTGTGACACAAAGATGAAGGGACTTTGCTGGTTTGCTTCTGGATGCCACAGAGGCTCTTTGCCTCACACAGAGGCTGCTTCTTTCACTATGTGCCCAACTGTCTGCTCTGCTTTTCTGTTTCACTTGTGCATTTACAGGTATTGCACTCACCAGCTCTTAGCTGGCCTGAAGGTCCCCAGAACACAACCACAGAGAACTCATCTCAATTCCCCTCTTTAAATGAGGACAGGGGAGAAGAAGGTAGGACAAACAGCCAAACAGATTCAGTTTTCAACTGAAAAAAAGAGTTTTAAAATTGGAGCTCAAAGTCAGCAACTTAGAAGAAAAGCTTTCACTCTTACTGCAGGAAGAAGCAAGTCCCTAAAATTAGCCACCTAATGTCACATGTGGTTAAATGCCACTGCTCTTCTCCAGCTCCTGCGTGGGGCCTGATGCAGTTATGGGCAGTAATAGCCTACAGATGAAGGATGAGGGTACACACTATTCTTTTTTAAGTTAAGCCTCTCTGGTTTGTCCATCCTGCCTGCTCTCACTGACTGATAGCTGCTAACAACAGACCCAAGTCAGACAGCAAAGTTATCACTTGTCCATGTCTATGCACGGTGACACTGAGGAACAAAAAGAACAACCAGCAAAGTTTTGCTTGGTCTGTGTATGTTCCATTTGAACTCTACCAGGTTTCAGCAGCCTGCCACAGTATCACAAGAGTCAATACTACTAAATCCTGGAGATGCTGGCAATCGTCCCATATGAAATCTCAGACTGACATTTTTCAAGTGCTATGAATCATTTATCTCCAGTGCTTGTGATCAAAAGAAATCTTTAGTGAAAATGGAGTGTAAACAGTTCGACACTGCTGTATAAACAGCATGACACATTTATCATATTTAAAGATTGATCAGGATAAGTCTCTTTACTACTGAAAGTTGGCACCGAGTACAGCAACTCTGGTCTGGGGTTTGGTTCCCATATTTTTCATAAAGGGTTAATGTCTCACACACATAGAGGAAAGAGTTGTTTTCACAGATGTTACAACCTTTTCAAAACAAAACTAAAACATGGGAAGACTCAGAGAAACTGAGGTACAATGAATAAACTGACTATTCCAAAGCCACATAGGAAACATGACAGAAATCCCTAAGTCACTGTCCAGAACCTCGAACACAAGACATGTATCCCATGCAACAAAAAAGTTTTTCTAGCACCATTTCAAGAGACACCAGGCTTGAATATTGTAACTCAATCAACAACTCAATGTAATCACACATTTTGGTGACAATCCAAGACTGACTCCAGGGAAGGTGTTGTTGGCTGCACCAAATGAAATCCAGCAGACATTCTGCTTGCTGCCCCCTCCATCACTTCTGGATTGTGTGTTTTCAGTTCAGAAAGCAGCTCTGTTCAGCTTTGATGAGCATGGCAGGCACTTGAAAAGCTCTTGTTTTTTACCTGATGTCTGATTTGCACTCTGTTTCCAGCCCCCTCTCTCCACCCCTGAAGGCAGCACTGCTCTGCATGTGGCTTGGCACGGGGCAATGGCTCCCCAGCAGCAGTGCCAGTTGCAAGTGCCCTCAGCCCACATCCACAGCAGTTTTTGCACCCAAATTTTGTGCAGCTGAACACTGGCCTGCACACAGGAACTGAACCAGCTTGAAAGGTTTTTTTAAGTTTTACTTATTTGTTCTGTGTGATTTTACAGCTGAGTCAGTTCCTTCACCCAGTTCATGACAGGAGGCAAGGGGAGCTGTGCTGGCACAGCAGAGGGGTGGCCAGCAAAGCCAGAAGGGGGAAGACCTGAAGGAAGAATCAGCAGTTTGGAACAGGGTAAAGAGGCAAGCAGCAGTAACAAATGCCAGCACCACCACAAAACACTTCTTCCCATGAAACCACAGGTTCGGACAAAGACACAAAACATCCACCTAGAAGTGACATTTCACACGTCCTCTCCAACAGCTCTGCTGCCTGAGAGGCGGGACCACATAACAGCAGCTCCCTGTGCGGGCAGTACTGATTTTACAAAGTGCAGCTGAGAGCTACAGCTACACCAGGGCACTGTGGCTTCGTCCCCTCTGCTGACTCATTTCATGACCCAGGGTTTGTGAGTCTGCCAACCTGTGGTTTTTATCCTATGCTCAAATTTGGCTCAAAACCTTTCTATAGTCACAGAAATAAAAAAAACAAAACAGAGAAAAAAAAAAATCCAGTACTGAATGGACCTCCTGGAATGACATTTCCCCAATTTTTTTTTCCCATTTCTTCCCCAGGAAGGGGACCACAAGCCAGATAACCTCCCACATGTCATCCACAGTGGGATGAGTGCCCTGGAGCAGCACCCTGGGCATCAGTGTGGGGAGCTGCCCTGCAGAGAGATGGCACATGGCACATCCCTGCAGGGAAACCCAGCATATATTACAGGAAGTGTTCAGTAACCTTAATTGCAACTGTTAGATATGAGCCCTGTCAGCCAGCTCAGAGATGCTCACTCACTTATCTGGGGAAGCAACTTTCCAGCAGAACCAGTATGATTTCCCAAGCCCCAGAGTCCCCCAGCTCATTTCCTTGTACTGCAAGGTCACAGCAGCAACACCTCCAGCGTGCTTTGGTACAAAGGGGCAGGGCATGTGCAGCAGGATGTCAGTTAGATAGCAAGAAAAATATAACCCCAAACCACTCACGCAGATTTACTTTTTATCACACTGCCTATCATCACACACTGTGCCAACACCTGCCAGCACCAACTTGAGGGGACCGGTAAGAGAGGTGAGCGTTACCAGCACGGTCTGCATGGCTGGTTTGTTCCCTTTCATTTGATTGGTTGGTTGTTTTTGGGTTTTGTTTGGTTGTGTGGGGTTTTTTTTTGGTTTGGTTTGGTTTTGTCTTAGCATCACTTCACAGGCTCCACAGGACTGTTTGCACAAAGAGGAAAAGACAGGAAGGACTCGCTAGTACTGATGTACCCAGAGCCTAGATGCAGCTGCTCTGCAAAGGATCCTTTCAAGCAAACACACCAAACGCCATCAAAACCTCAGCTTATCGTCACAGGCCACATCAATCCTAATTTTATTATTTCTGCTGGACACCTTAAACATCCAGAAAGCTCTGGATGTACACAGGTGTAAAAGCTATTATTCAATTTTTTTTTTTTACCTCCTCCAAAAGGCAGCTAGGAGAAAGGAAAGAGACCACTGAGAACATTTCCTACTATGCATCAAGAACAACCATTCGATGAAAGACTGATCTTGAAATACCAAGACTGGAAATTAGCACATTTACACTATTTTCACCCACCACTAACATTGTTTGAATGAATAGTGGTTCTCAGGAAGAAATTACTATGTTATCACTACAACAATCTTTCCATCACTTAGTGCAGCTGCAGGTGTAGAAACAAGCACTGAGTAAAGACAGGATTTCAAGCAGTAACAGCAGCCAAGCCCAAAACACGTGCAACTTCCAGCTACAGGAACTAAGGGTGCAGACAAGGGGCAGCCAGCCCATCTGCTCTGCAAGCCACACACCCCCATTTCCATATGACGAGGAGCCACAGACACTTATGTCCCTTGAAGGGAGCAGAGGGAAGATGGAGCATGTCAGCAATGAAAACAACTCCTGAGGAGCAGAGGCAGCGAAGGATGTCATTAGCATGAAGCAACCCCCGGGACAATGAGCAGGGCCAGGCTGAGCCTCGCTTGCTGGCTCCCTTCCTCCAGCAGCAGAGACTTATGTCACCCAGTGACAACACAGCCCCACTGCTGGTCACCCAGGGGCAGGGCAGGGTGGCATCTGCTTCTCAACTGCCTGAGAGCCACCCTCCACCACATCAGGTACAGACCTGAGCTCAGATCTCAGTCCTGTCCATGGCATGAGGGGACACTGAAGCCCCAGGAGAGAGAAGAATCCCACAGTGAAGCCAGCACGAGAAAGATGCAGACACCTTCCACAGGGGTCTTCTCTCAGCCCATGCCAGAAACAAGATGTTGCCATAAGGGAAGTGGAGTAGCCCCAGTCAAACATGCCAGGTGGTCCTGCAGCTCCCACAAGCTCTTGGGACACCAGCACACACAGAGGCTCCTCCAAACCACTGAGTTGCAATTAGTGTGCTCAGTGCTAATAGCTTCACTAGTACACAGCTTAACGAACCTGCTCTTCAGAAGCAACATCAGCCCACATGGCCTCTGCCAGCCCTTAATTTTGACAAATGAAGTGTTTTTGTGCTCAAATTAGAGAACTGATGTTAACTAAACACATTGGGGGATAACATATTCAAGCAAAATTATTTCCTCATATAGTTTGCTGAGAAACTACAGAGTGGGAGGGCAACTTAAGCCAGGACATCCACTAAAATTTAAGAGACAGAATGTCATTATCAGCTCCATAAATGTACTGTCTTGATCCCCACCCCTTACACAATACAAGCATTTCATTCAGATCCTTACTCTAGACAGTTTAGAGCTCTTCTTACTGTCCTCAGTTGCAGCATACCCAGGAGAGAGTACCAGGTCAAAAAGTTGTACAAAGAAACAAGAATATAAATACACTGAAATCACTTGTAATCCTCTGGAAGATGAGGGTATGGATCAAGGTTGGAGCACAGGTGAGAAGAAAAACCATGAAAAGAAATCTACTGAAAGGGGAAAGCAGAACACCTAGCAAAACCATCGAGAGGAGGAACTCTTCTGCAACACAAAAATTCAAGACAAAATAGCAGAATCTGAGACCTCAAATACTTACAGCTTTCCTCCCCACTTAATTTCCAAGTGCATTTGGGGTTCTGTCTGGATTACAGAGGGTCCAGTGGTTAGGCACTGGAACAGGTTGCCCAGGGAGGTGGTGGAGTCACCATCCCTGGACAGGTTCATAAAACGAGTAGATGCAGCACTTGAGGCTATGGTCTAGTGGTTGGGGAAATGTTGTGATGAAGGTTGGACTTGATGATGCTAGAGGCCTTTTCCAACTATAGTGATTCTATGATTCTAAAATAATCCAAGTTAAAGAGAATAAAAATAGTACAATACTGAGTAACTCCATCAACAAATACCTGAGTGTGGCAAAGGCTAACCTCCCCGTACCACACTGGGACAGCTCCTCCACGTGAAAGAAAGGGCATGAGACTGTTTGAAAAATAAGCCTGTGATAACAATATCTAAAACGTGAAGAGGCATGAGCTGACAGGTCATTTCCACTCTGCCACAGGGTAGCTGTAGGAAAGGGCAGTACTTTTGTGTTTTCTTACCTTGAAACAAGTCAGCAGGACTTGAGACATAACAGACATATCAGTTCACAGCTACTCAGTCCTTGAGTAGCTTGATATAGTTAATATTGATAAAGAGATTACCCTTTCTGTGCTGAGGTACATACCAACTGCTGGAGCATAACCTTTTGGACAAAAAACTCATGAGCCTAATGCCAGTGCACACTGACTGGTTATTTCACCACCAGAAACAGTTGCAGGATCTTGAATAGCACACAACTTTGGTAAAATCTGCTCTAATCATTGGCTAGTAATTTGGTGTAGCTTCTTCAATGCCCAGAAGTTGATGGTCTGCCCAGGACTTGAGCACAGCATATGTCTTCTGCCAAACGAACAGTAACACAGTAATCCAGCAGCTGAAGGGCAGGTCAGTTAAATCTAAGACTTGCTAGTTTCCTGCTTTTCCACAAAGATAAAACTGTTTTCTTGTCTGCAGGAGCCTTACAGAAGACTGCAGTCATTTACAGAACCTGAACTGCAGCAAGACTTACTATTCCTTAGCCAGCAATAACAGTCAGTGCCCAGAAATAGCCAAGAATTCTCAAATGCCTCCACAAAAACCATTACCCAAAATAAATCCATACCATCTTACTGAACACTTAAGCCACAGACTGAATCTGTTGTAACAGGAATTTCAGGATTTAACAGACAAATGAAGCTAGTATTATCCCTATCTTTGGTGTCTTTTACCACCCAAAAAATACCTGCTAGCAGCAGCTCAGCACAGAGCCCTGAGCTCAGCCAGGGGCAGCTGCAGCAGTATGCAGAGAGCAGCAGGAAGCTTTCTCAGATGTCTATAAAATACATCTGGCCACAGAGATTCTGCTGCCCAAGTACTGCTTTGACATTTTGAATACATTAGCTGCTCAGGCCAGACACGCTCTCTCACAGGTACTGGCTTGGACACAGTTCATGTTTTAACTTATTAACTCAAGGCAGGTTTATCTTTCAGCCTTGACACTGTAATACTGTATAGCTGCTCCAACACCCCCTTCTCCAATCTGTGTTTAAGAATGATACCTCTGACCAATCCAGAGCAAGGGTCAACCGTCCTACTTGCTTTAATAATTTATTAAGAGCTGACAGGAGCAGAGGCTCTGCTGTGTTCTTCAGTTGTCCTAACAAACTGGACAGGTTGTTGCAGGCAGCAAACAAATTAATCATGAAATGCAAATGCATAAAAAGACAAGGAATACAACCAGGTTGTTTAGAGATGGCAAAGTGACCCAGATCATACTGAAAAGGTATTTCTCCCCCTGTGCCCCAGCTTATCTCTGAAAGCCCCAAAGCTCCTCATGTCATTCCATGCCCACTTCTCCAACAGATGCTGCCTTAGAAGCCTTCAAGAGGGCACCCCAGGAGGTAACAGCCTGGGTGTGATTTTGATGGATGTGGCTTATTTGTATTTCTAGTGATGAAAAGGCAAAATAAAAAAAGAAACATACATGTCCTCAGGCAATATTTTCACAACTTTAACAGAGCTAGAGGAGGCTCTATTTATAGCATAACCAAGTATTATAAAAAGCTACACAAAAAAAGCACATGAAGGAAGACACTAATTCAGTTCAGTGTCTAGGCATAGCATTTAAAGGAAAAAAAACCTGACATGGTTGTCAACTGCTCCAGCCATTGTCTCTCATAAGAATGATCCCAAATTGCTCTGCTTGAGCATTATCCAAAACAGGACACAGTACACAAAATCAGCAGGAAAAAAATGACTGAATTCAAAAAGCAGGCTCATTGAAAGTTTCCAGAAGAAAATTAAAGCCTGCAATAAGGAGCAGGTTCAAAACTTAAATGAACAGTCAGAGAGGACAGACTTCAAGAACAACAAGCTTCCAATCTGAGTCAGGCACTGCTCCAGCATGAGCAGAACTCAGTGAGACAGCAGGAGAGTTGCTTGTGTCACTTGTAGCTATCAGAGCTAGTTGGGTTGGAAATCCCTGTCAAAGCACTTGGGAAAGGAAGAGATATGGTGGTAGGCCAGCTTAAGTGCCATCTGCATAAACCCAATAACAACAACAACAACAGAAAGCGAGCACATTTTGCACTGCACAGAGGGAGAGACATTCACACAACCCCTGGTCTCAAAGCAGAGCAAAGCAGGGCTCTTCAGCATGCTGCGGAGCCATTAACACTGGGAGCACTGGGAGATGAACTCTTTACCACCTTGCACCCTTCTGCAATCACTTGGGGCACCGCAAGAGAGAGGTGAAGCCTGGCACAGAGCCTGGGTCATGCCCTGAGTGTTTCCATCCTGCTATTCTCATGTGCAGGATCTTTCAAAAGAATAAACTGAGTCCAGCAAGCAGCTGGGAAACAGAGCCCTGGGTCTTTCAGGAGGGAAAGGGAAAAGAAAAACAAGACAAGGAGAATTCAGCATCGTTAAGAAAATCCAGCTAAAAATCTTGAGGGTAACAGAATGAGAAGCAGCCTGTGCAGCTTTACACAGAATAAAGCCTGCCAGGCAAATTTAATTGCTTTATTTGTTCTTTGATAGAATTACAGACAGAGCGGATTAAAGGGACACAGCAGAGGTCATATTTTTTGGATTTTAGGACAGCATCTGATACTGTGTCTCACAAAATCCTAATTGAAAATTTAATTCAAAAAGACTTGGGAAGGACCAGTGCACACACTGGAATCGAGAACTGGCTGCAGGACTGTAAACAAATGATACTGATAAATGGCACTGTATCGAGCTGAGGGGAAGTCATATTGAACAAATTCACGATGACCTGGAAGGAGGATAAAAAGCATGTTAACAAAATTTGAAGATTGCACTGAAGTCAGACTGTGCCTGATGGATGCAAGCCTGCTGGAAGGTGAAGAGGACATGTCCAACATGTCCAGCATCAGGATACTGCCACCACATCCTTGGCAGGCAGATCAGACCTGGTCTGGCCACAGCCACTTGTCATCCATCCCCCTCGCCCCTCTCACACAGACCTGTGCACTGTATGACATCCCCTCCATCACCATTGGTCACCCTGTGAAGAAACATAACTTTCCATGTTGCCTGAGAGCCAAATGGTATGCATCACAAAAACCCAGTCCTTGGCAGATGTCAGGTAACTCCTGCATACCTGACAGGAGGAAGGGCGAGATCTCCCATTCAGACAGTCAGAAAACAGACAATCCCACCAATACAAACAACACAATTCCCTAAACGCCACCAACACTGGTTTTCCCCATTTCCCTAGTGTAGCTTTAAAAATTGTGGGTTTATGGAATAACAACTCCGATAAATCAATTTAGGACCAGATTCTTCCTCTGCATGAACATACAACATACTTCAAGAGATGATGGGGGGGGGGAAAAAAGACAACACAAAGAAACAAACACGCAAAAAAATCAAAACCGCAACAGAGAACCCAAAACTGGGTCTTCCTGGGTAATGTTTGAACACAAACTTTGGTAATGCTGATCTTTAAAGGATGAAATAGTTACTTTTTTTTTTTTTTTTTTTAAGTACAGCCACTGGTTTTCAGCTTTAGGAGGTTTAGCACCAGGCTTTGAGTTTACTCAATATGCTACAGGAAAAGCTAAAGAATATGCAGGTATAACAGTAGTTTTGGCTACCTTCTGCAGTTTTCATGCCAGAACTAAAACATATTTTTCCACAAATAACAAAGCCTATCCATCATTTTTATTATCAGCCTGGATGCAGATCCAAGTTTCATCACTTGGTAAGTCGGAAAAACTCTCATTAGCATCTGTGTGTGCATGGAGCCCATAAGAACACTTCATTAATTCATTAAAGAGGATTCTCACAGATATTAGTGGAGTCAATCCTTCGTTCAGCTACCAATCCATCCACGTGATGCCATTAAGCCCCCCACAAACAGCTAAGTACTTCGGCATACACTGCAGGAGTGTGGGTTTGTGTCACTGGTGTCACTGTACTGGTATATGCTGCTACTGGATTTATGCTGCATCAGTGTGAAAATTACTGCATCCAAAGCGATCATTTATTTTCAACATCTGTGAAACATGGTCATGTGATCAACTGACCAGCTGAAGCCAGCATATTCATATTCATATGGGACACATGCTTTATTAATGCTCACCTTCAATGATTTTATAGCATTCTTGAACAAGCCTTGCTCCACATTACACATTTAAATGGTTTATAGCCAGTGCAAAGTGATTTCATTGCTGCTCACTGTCTGAACAGGGAAGCAATCAGCAAGGAACCTCTCATCTCCATCCTTAATTTCCAGGTTTTCCTTCTTTTCCTTCCCCATCCTCGCTCCTTTTCTTCTATGCATCACTGCTGTCAGACCATCTGTAACCTGCCACAAGCCACCTCTTCATAGGCAGCACAGCTGCCTCTGCCAGGAGAGCCTCCCTCTGCCGTCTGGAAGAGGTTCCCAGCGCTGCTTTGGCTGACCACAGTCACGACGGTGGGAGAAAAGCAAAGTCTGCCACTTCAGAGTACCAAGACAGGCATTCTGTGCTGAAAACCAGCAATTGTCACCTAGACACAAGACGGCCTTACAGCAGCTCCAGTTTGCACTGGCCTTCAGACACCACAGTGATGACTGGTCACATAAGAATGTGAACAGTTTTCTCATTCTTGCCAATGCATCTTCTCCAACTGCACTCCATACTTTCACACATCTAGGTGTCAGGAGATTTAGACTATCTAAATTCCTAGCTTTCTTTCATTTTCCAGCTGAAAAAGTCAAAGAACATTAATACAGACCCACCATCTTAAAGGAACCAGATTTTTAAGACCCTGATGAGCTTGTATGTCCACACTGCCATTTTATGCACAGCCACAGGCAGGGTCCAGATCTTCAAAACCAACTTCACACTCTCACTAAAAGGGCTCCAAAACTCTTTGTTGCAATTCACATAGCACCATTTCCCACTAAGCCTGCAAACTGTTCCGCTCAGACCTAGGAACTGCTCTGTTCCTAACTGCACAGAGCACACACTCATCCAATCCACTCTGGAAAACACAAAACCTCTGTTATTAGAGCAGCAACGTGGCAGCTTGCTGGACATGCAGGAGAGGAGAACGCGCTGCTCTCAGCTGAGCTGCTGGGTCCCAGGCAGCCACCTGGAACCGAAGCTGTGCAGTAAGTGGCTTTCCACATTTCAGGAAGTCAGACAAAAGATGTTATTAATGGCACTTAGGTCTGGAGGGGGGAAATCCTTGAATGTAAAGTTTCAAGTGATTGCACATTGATGAAGTGAAGTAAACAGCAAGAAAGAGTAGCCCACAGTACAGGATTTTGTGAAAGGAACTCCATATCTTGATAGTATCACAAGCACCCTAGGAATCTGGAGAACAAGATGGGAGAAACTGTGTGGAAACTGAAGTTAGAAACTGCACATTGCATGGTTCATTTTCCTGTAATTCCTTTTATTCATTGCTGTAATCAACTTGACATGCAAAGCTGTTCCAAATTCACTTACAGCTTTTCAGCTGACATCTAGTTCTCAAGGTATTTTTTTTTAACCTTAAATAGCTAATTATTCATCGCCTTAAACCAGGATATATAACAATGTCAGGAAATCATCTGTTCAAGTTATATCAAAAAGGCTTTTGGGATTAGTTCATCTCTTTTGTATGCTGCAGAAAACACTCGCTTGTAAACAATTAAATCATCATTTGAAATCTGTCTACACTTTGAGCATCTCTGAATGCAGCCTGAAAAACCTGATAAACAAGTACATTATTGTATTGTATTGTGGATCCAGTGCTGGAAGGTTTTCCTCTGTAATATCTTGTTCGGGGCAGGCTGAAAGCTGAATTTATGGGCTAATACAGGCTCTCTGTAAATCAGACAATAGCACATCTAAATAAATATAATAGCTGCTTAAACAGATCAGAGCTACAATATTCTCAGTCTATGCTGAGAATAGAAGACATGCCATGAGGCACATATTCTGACACAGAGGCATACGACTTCCATGTAACATAGGGTCATGTTTGATACAAAAATAGGCATTAAATTTAGCCATAAGGACTCAGCCTTTGGCCTGAAACTACAGTAACCCAACCTCACAGTACCCTGCTTTGAGATGCAAAGCTCTTGCATAACACATTACATTTAAAACTGGCTTTAGATTTCTATTTGAAATGGAACCTATTTCTCTTTGGTCTCCTACTGACTTGACTGCATGTTTTAAGGGCTGTATCCTTCTGGAATAATACAAACACAATGTCAGCTGAACACCCCATAGGAAAAAGCTCCTTCATAGGAGCAGTAGTTAGCGAGCCTGGACAGCGCTCACACACAGTGAGTGGTAACTGTGCAGCAGGCAGGCTGACAGCTTCCATCATCACCTCTCAAAGTCAACAGTAGTATTCCACCACCCACAGCATGCCTCAATTTTGGAAATTCGTTTGTACAAATATATACCTTTACAAATACACTAGTCATCCAAGGTTTTTGTTGTAGTCATACCTATGGCTCTTTTCTCCCTCTTTGAATGAAAAATCTGTACAGTATGGAGATGAAAGGCCAACTTGCTGTTGCCACTTCACCACTAATTGTTTGATTTTGTGGCTCTACTAGCTGGATAAGCATTTTGGCTAATTCATCTTAATCACTGCAGTCATATCCTTTCCATTATATAACTGCTGACCCAGTAAAGAAAAAACCCAACACCAAAACAAATTCTGTGTTCCTTATGGAAAGAAAATCAAGTAGGTCCTTGTGAAATTACAACTTCCTTTCAGTTTGTGGAAGCAAACACATGGCATTCATAACAGCCCACAGGCGGAGGGGATGCAGACAGCACCTCATTGTTTCAGAGAGGAACTTCCTCACAGCCAAGGAATCCGCCGAGATGATATCATTGAACACCATGGCACAGAGCCCCACTGCTCTGGCTCTCAGTGTACCTTTTGGCAGCAAAATTGGACCCATACACTCTCTGCCAGCAAGTCACCGTCGATAACTGGGACAGAGAATTACTACAGTAGAAATAAAAAATGAGACAGTACAGCATGAATGACTTACACAAATTTCAAGAGTGTTTCTCGATGTCCCGAATCCCCATCTTAGCCAGACTGGAATTAAAGGTGGGAGGGATGAGGCCAGTTCATCGCAAACTCCCAGAGGACAGAATTTCATAGACTGCTATTCCACAAACTCCAAACTGAGCATTATTTTTAAAAGAGAAGATGCTGACACACAAACAGTCTCTTCTTTCTGAAATATAACAGGTGAAAAGAAATCACTGACTCTGCTACCTGGACTACCATCCCTCTGGACAAAACACAAAGAAAAAGCAAACTCTTATATTTTATTTCCTGGAAGCAAGGAAATTTCATGTAAGGCCATCAAATATTTCTGCTGACACTCATCTGTAGTTGACCACCTTCTCAGAACAGGCAAGAAAGCATAATCTTCCCAGTGGGCTTCATCCTGCGCAGCTGGCATTGCTCCCTGAATTTCAGTGTCATTAATGTTATTCCCATAGTTTAGTGTTTTTTTGTTTTTGAAAGGCTAAGAGCTACTAGAAACTAAGGATTAAAAGGACTAGGTGAGTTATGATTACAGTTGCAGTGGCTGTTCTATACCTACACAAACAATTTATTCTCAGCTACCATGAGAAATTTTGACTGTCCAAGCACTGCACATAACTGCTGTGTGATGCTCACAGAGAAAAATGCTGGATTGTTTTACTGTCCTGGGAAACATAACAGCCTTTAAAACACAACTGAGGCTAACTGGGAGGAGTCTGAACACAAGCCTGACATCTTCCTGGCAGCCTGGATCAGGGAAAGTTGTTGCTTTGGGAGTTTTTGTAAAAAGTGAGGCTGAGAAGCACATACTTCAGTTTCTGACACGATAGATTAAAGCAACACAGAAACCATAAACTAATGGGATGTTGCAGGTAAGTACTTACCCAAGCATCAGGAAAAGTTCCTGCTTGCTGGTACAAAGCCAGCTCCTTTGGAGATGAGTGAAGCCTGATTATGCAGGCTTAGGGGAGAGAGAAAAGGGAAAAAAAAAAAAATCAAACTTGCTACACATACTCCTCTTTTGTTGACCATACCATCACTGATCTAAAGTATAAACAAATGCTGTTGCTCTGGCAGAGGCAGATAATTTACTGAATGTTACATTGCTAATGGCAATATTATCCAAGAAGCAACTGTTTCAGAAGCAAAATAATAGAAATCAAAGACGTTTCTCATTCCAACTATTCTGTAACTGACAGGTGACTGCAAGGCTGCAGATAGGAACTTCAGTTTTATCTAAGAGGAAATACAGCTCACCTCATTCCGTTGGTAGCTTCCATGAGCAGTGGTTCCTTTAAGTAAAGGCAATGTATATCAAACACCTCCCAGACTATAAATTACAAGGTTTCTATATTTGAAAAACAATGCAGTTTTTCAGTGTTATCTAACACCTAGCGTAATTCTACTTTTACAGAGATAAAGTTTTCTCTATTGAACAACTTAAAATTTTCACAGCAAATATGTCAGTCAAATCAAGGATGTTCAGTTCTTTCTAAGGCAGCTTCTTTTGAAGAGGCTTCTATTACACTTCTTTTAAGAAAATTTTGAATGTAGTCTTACCATTTGGACTGAAAAGATGCTGAAAATTTCAGGGGGAATAAACCATAAGTCTGAATATCAGCTAACACTGGTCATGCCAAAGCAGCCAAGAATTTGTCTGGCTGCATTGGCTATTTTTTAATTTGGACAAAAAAAAGAACAAGACTTTTGAGGGTGTGGTGGTGGTGTCTGTAAAGAAAGGATCATCAGAATAGCAGTCATTGGCTTTTTTTAAAATCAGTGTCCTTGAAAGCAACCAAACACAGACTGAATACATTCATTCTTAATGACCAGGTGAAAACCTTTCCCGGGCACCTGAATTGCTCATCCTATCTGAAGTCAGAGCTTTCTCAGTAAGCCAGAAGTACTGTTGTACTAAGCTAAGCAGAAATTTAATTAACGCACAGCCCTTTAGAGGTGTTTTAATGGACTGAAGGTTAAGAAACTCCATAACCTTCCTTAACACATGGTAAGCAGGAATTCTGAACAGTAACTCATGGGCCTTATTCTCAAGTTCACCTAAAAAAGACAACTCCTTTTGAAAAAGATTCAAGGAAATCAGTCTCTCAGTGTTTGACTGCTAGCTGAGGAAAAGTAATATATAAAACCCTAAATAGAAGGAGCTACAATATTAAAGTGAGATGACTCCAAATTCTTTAAGAGCCAAAACCTACAGGTAGACCTCAGGAGACAGAAGCAGAGGCTAGGGTAGCCTGGCTCATATTAATCCTGGCCACATTTTTCTGGAAGTAATAAAAGGTCCAGAGTTGGATTTAATGATGGGAGATGGAAAAGATTTGTGCATATACCTGAAAGTCAGCAAGTTAATTCCACGTCATAAATAAATAGATGTTGCAGCAGTTCAAAAGGGGGTTAAGTCCTTTTTGTTATGGATTGTTCACCCATAACAGGCAAAAAAGGCATTTGCAAAAAAGGGAGATTTCAAATCAAAGTACATATAAACTGTTGTATCTAGAAAATGGGGTGAAAAGGGGGGCAAATTCCTTTCATAAGAGACAATAAAAAAGGGAAAAAGAAATGGAAAACAGTCCCACGTGATCATGGAAAATTCTCTGCTAGGATGTGAAAGTACTGCCCTTTTTTTTCAGGCTGGAATACACATATACTAAATCTACTAATGTGAAATATGATCTATAAGACAGTCAAACTGAGTCATTAAACACAACAAAAAACATCTGAGTGGAGTGATGGACAGTCTACAAATTCTGTTGTATAGTTTGTAACACTAATTTATCATAAAATATTTTGGTCAAAGCCCGTATGAGCAGATATAATTCCACTCAGACAATAAAGCTGCTCTATTTTGTATCTGGATTTAATGCATGATTCTCTCAGGTGCTGCTAGAAAATGCAAAGTACCTGTATTCTCCAATTTCTATACCTTTTCTAAAACAGATACTGCAATTTTAAGATCTACCTAATGATCTCCATTAATCCTGTGTACAATTCTAGCAACCAACACCTGCCAGCAATTTGATCACAGGTTCCTATCTGAGCTGATAATATAAGTTATTATAGAAGTCACAAAGTTTTACTTGCCAATTACAGCACAGATCTGCACATAACTGGGCAGGATGAGAAAACATCACCTATGACGAGGAAAAAATCCCATAAAGTAGGATTTGAAATATGTAACTGGTGAGTACTTCCCTGAAATGTGCTTCAGCCTGCAAGAAGAATTATTATACCTGAACACTTGAATACATACATTGAAAAGCTGATGTGTTGCAGCACTACTCCCAGTAAGCCCAAAATGCCTCTTTGACATAAGGAAGTTCCAGTCCTTTGCTCTGTCTATACCCACAGGTATGGAAGTCTGTTTCAGAGCATTACTCTGTAGTACCTGAGTATTCAAGATGCCCACACCTTTTCTACCTGAAGGTGGACTGCAGTGCTTTCCTAACCAGCACACTCACAAAACTTCCAATGGATTGGATTGTTTTCCTTCCTATTTCACATCACAACAGCTTTGAAGACCTTTCTCTGCATTCACCAGAACAGGTCCTTTGTGCCTTCAAAAACTGTGTTAAAGCAGTAAGAAAGATTTGAGCTTGATTTCTGATGAAAAGATGCAAATGCAATTTTAAGAGAAAGCTCTACATGCAATAACAGGAGTTGTTCACCTAGTCAAGAGCCAAAACGGCTATTTTGTAAAAAGCTTAAGACTTCATAAATGCCTTTAACTACTCAGCAACACTGCTTTTACCATTAACTTCTCCAAAACCTACTCTCATACTGCATGGGATGTAGCAGCAATTAGAATGCTCTCCTTTTACACACACATCTTGGGATGAAAACAATGCCATATAAATCAGACTTTTACTGAACAGGGAGATTATTGTATCACTTTGCAGCAAAGCATTACAAACTAATTCCTTCCTATTTCAAGCCAAGTATGCTAGCTTATGGTGTCTAAGAGAAAAAGAAGTATCAGGCAATTAATAAACTCTAACGGCAGTTCCGTTCACTGCCACGCAGGTCTTGAAAGCAAAGCAAATGCTTCCCTGCTGCACAGCCAGCCCTTGTTAATGGCCAGGCAGAGACTTCTCAGAATGCACACACTCCCTGTGCCAGCATCCTATAACATTTGGCACCAGAGCCCTAACTTTGTTATTTCCCCAAGGAGCAATAACTTTCTTTGTGCAACAGCAAGGCAGTGTGTCCTTCCAAAGCTGCCTCACAGCCAAGTTTTACACTTTGTGAAAGAAGCCCATTGAGGGCGCCTGCCAACGCAGCAGCCCAGGGAGGCAGGGGCAGAGACTGGGCTCCTTGTCCAACTGCACTCACCTGGGAGAGTCCAGAGGGACACGTTAACACTCGGGATTATGAAAAAGGGTTCTGGCCAAATTACATGAATAATGATTATGAGGTTTTAAATAAAACAGTTATGAAAGTTATGGAACCTCGCTCTTTTTCTTGGCAAAAAGTCGCTTCCCTGAACCCCACACAGTAACGTCTGTTGAGCAAAGCAAGCTGGGACTGACTCTAGAAATAAGCAGTTATGCAGAGATCCAGCTGCTCAAAATGCAGCTGAGACGAAGTTACACCAGAGACAGAGCTACACCTGACACACCAGCTGAAGATCCGCTGTGTTGTCTATGTTTACATACCACTTTTTCTATACTTCTTGCAAAATACTAGCCAGAACTTTTACCTTTTGGCTATGCTTCAGGAAACAACTGAGGTGTTTGCTGTTCCATTTTTAGGAGGCCATGAACAGTTTTAGGACAACCACTTGCATGGTATTTTCCCAGTCTTTCTAATGGACACACACACAAACAGCCAAGCCCTTTCAAGTCCACAATATGAAATAAACCTACAGTCAACAGCTATCAGACCTAAACTTTTGCACAATAGTATGTTTAAATATTTCTGAGCTGACATCAGAAAATGCATCAAATGTCATCAATGCTACATTTTCATTCAGATAATGGATTGATAGTAGCAAATACATTTGATAAATTTGTTTTGTTGGTTTGGCTCTTTTATTGTGCCAATTATTTATATATCTGACCTTCCCAATTGCCAGCGATTCACATGATTATATCTCAAGGTTTCTTGCCTACATGCCAACCTATGTTAAATGTTTACCTTTAAAAACTTTGAAGTGCAAGTTTCAAGACCTCCTGTAATAAATATTTTGTTTGCAGAGAAGTTCTGTGGCAGTACTAATTAATTTCTAGGTAAAGCAGCCATAAATTTCTGTTCATGCTGCAAACTGAACAAAGCTCCATCATCTGGATAACACTGTGCTCGCTAGAGGATACCACTTCCAAGACTGGTGAGGAAAAAAATTTTCCTGGGGAAAAGAAGTTGAGTGAGCCACACCATTTTTTGCTGCTTCCCTCTACACAGCACAAGAATCTGCCACATTCTCTCTGTTCTTCTCTCTTGCAGCCATGTGTCCTGACATTTTATTGTATATTCTTACATACAGTCACAAAGTAAAAATGTATTTCCAGCACATGACTGCAGATGAGCCCAGGAAAAAGGACTCTCTTGCAAAAGAAATCAATCAGACTCAGAGCAGCTCAGAGCTTGGGACAGGTTTTGCAACAAGTTCCAAAGAGCAGCAGAAGGCAACTAGAAGCACACTCAACTGCTCCTGAGCAGTGCAGGGAGCGGGACACCAGTGGAACCTGCCTGCACTGATGGCACACCATGTGGTGGGGCAAAGGAGAGGTACTCTGCACTGCTCCACTGTTTAGCTCCCAAAGGGACCCAGGGCAAACCCAGCTGAGCCAGCAGACCAAGACTTACCCATCCTGCTTGGTCTAGTGCTTAAAACACTTAACCAGATGCAAAAGAGAAAATAATGACATTAGGCATGCAATGTAATTCACAAGCCTTTTGAACTGTCAGGTATGAATATCAGAAAGAGCAGAATCTGAGGCATGCCACCATGGAGCATACTAAAAGAAAAACAAACGTTAAAAAGGATCTCCAGCTAAAAAGCAGCAAAGCCCTCACACACTTCAACATGTAATAAATAATACAACAGCTCTCTAGTATGCCTCATACAAAAATACCAGGGCTAAGCTGACTACTCGTAGGCTATCAGTTAACCTGTTCTTACCCCTATCCTCCCAACAGCAGCTGGAAGCCAGCAGTACCACTTGTCACAGAGGGACCAGCATACCATGGCCATCTTAACCATAAAGCCAGCCCAGGGTCATACAGGTGCTCCTTAAAAACTTCCATACACTGCCATTAAAAATCATGGCCAAGCACAATTTGGATTGTGTAGCTCACAAAATTATATCAATTGCCTCCCTACATACCAGTAAATAACAAGGATACACAATTTTATTAATAACTTAAGCCAACCCACACAGCGTTTGTCAGGAGAGGACTTGTCTGGGACTTCTGCAGGGTGTACATAAGTATTTCTGCATGACATGCCCTTTTACGCTGAGGAGTGTCATAGTTACAGGGGCTGGGACCAGTTTATCATGATGTGGGTAGAACCAAAACCTTTATTCTGTACCCTCTATGTCATTGCTAATGAATGGGCTCTTCACAAATCACTGGTAGCAGCTGCCCAGGACGCACCTCACACCCCAGGCTACAATAGATAAGGAAAGAGATCCAGGGAGGTGTTAACACCTTCCCACCCAGCGGGAGCAGTCCCCTCTGCTCATGGACCATCATGGACCCAGCTGCACTGACAATGGCCCAGCTCATCAAGGAATCCAAAAATATCCTACCATCCACAGAGTTAAACCACCCATTGTGAAACTCCCAGCCCTTGGGGGGAAGTATTGGGCATTCCCACTGAACCTGGGGATGTATGAGCTTCAGGTTTTGGGACTTGGGGACTGCTCATCGGATCCAGAAGGAGAGCAGAACTCCAGCAGGACTGTGACTGCCACTCTCGGGGAGACTGCCATCATTTCCTTCAACAGAACTGTGACCATCACCCTGACTGACAGGTTTCCTCTTCTGCTTTGCACCCCAGGGAACCACACAGTGCTCAGCACAGGAGCTAACGGGCACCGTGCTGCTCCTGCCCCAGGGTACCGGGCTGTACTTCGTCCTTGTGGGTCAAAGATGGTATTTTCACTGTGTATCATTGTATAGATATATATATATTCTAATCCTTTTAGTAAACTGTAGCTCTTACTTGTGGTCTCTTTTAATTAATTTCCCCCGCCAGTTTACTTCTAAACCAGCACAAGGAGGTAACAGCACTGTCCACAGAGCTTGATTTATGCCCACTATGCAAACCACGGCCGTTGTGATTTGTGTAAAATGAGAAACCCTCACTGCAATAACCGTATCACTTCAGGCATTGAAGTTGTACTTCCACTTTCAGAATTAGCCAGCTTAACTCAAAAAAAAAGAAAAAAAAAGAGGAGTGAGCAGTAAGACAACAGTTTTTAGGTGATCAAGTTAAAAACAGGAGGGATTGAGTTGGTCCTATAAACCAGTTTGTTCCTCTCTGCAGCTGTATCCAGCAGACTCTCCTGAGGAAGAGCTCAAGCAGCAGGCTGGGACACACCAGCACATCAACCCAGAAAGTGAAAGATGACTCGGGTTTAGTTAAGATGAACGATGCACGCACACACACGAGGTCAGCTGCTGACAGAATCCCAACACTGGGCCACACCCTTGCACCCAGTCAACAGAGCCAACACATTTTCCATTCCCCTGGTGAATAACAGGGAGTTTTCCAAAACTGCCGAGTCTTCCTGCAATGCCTAAAAGCAATATCTGTGGATGGTGTGGAGGGATATGTGTCTTTTCATGAAAAGAAAGCACAGATCCAGACAAAGGGAAGCAGATTCAGGTAGTCAAGAGGTCTTGATTCCTTATTCTAGATCTACTACCAATCATTTGCGAGGCCTCAGGTGTCCCTTTCTGCAGCAGTTTGCTCATCACATGTGGCAACATACTCATGCACACTTACAAGGCACTACACCTGTACTCAGGTCACAGAAAAGCAGGAGTCTTAATTTTGCCACAGTTTACTGCAAGCTTTAAATAGAAGGAAGCAAGGAAAAGTCTTCCTGCTCTCACAATCTGTGAAGTCTTTGCTGCTGCTGCTAGTATTACATGATCTGTCATCTTGTCAGATTTCCAGCATTGTATTAGGTTAGAGTAACTCACTTCATAATAATCTAAAACAATTTGATAGTAAAAAAAAAAAAAAAAAAAAAGAGATATTTCAAATTCATGATACAATCCAACCTCGGCAAGATATCATGGTACAAAGAAAAGGGGCCTCTTTCAGCTGAGGTGAAGGAGAAGAGGTATCACTGTCACCTCTCTTCCTTTCAGAGTTCAAAGGCTTACCACAAAAACAGTTAACAGCGTTTAAAAAAAAATTTCAACCCCATTTTCTCAAAGTCTCCAACACAGCAACTGAAATGATGACAACTATTTTGGTGATAATTTCTGCATTTACCTGCTTTTTCAAAATCTTATAATATGGCTTTACACTAAAGGAGTGACACCTGAAATTAATATAAACATAATTCCTCTTTGGCCTATTACATCATAGCTGTAGGGGGATAAAGACTAGTAATAAAAAATTAACTTAACTCCTACCTAGAGGTTGGTTGGAAATTTCACTGTATTAATCAAAGTTGGTTCTCAGCCAGCCCATATTCTTTACCTTTGTAAGCTGCATCCTACTGGAACAGCACTGTGGAAAGGAACGGAGTTCCACCACTAGTACCTGTCAAATGTCTACCAGCTCCAGCTTTCTGTAACTGATATTCACTCCAGAGGTAACTATGTGCATTGCAAACATGTTTGAAAAATCACACACAGACACAGCTTCTGATGGCGTTTCTCAGTGCATGTCCATTGAGCAGCTGACAGCAGCTGCAGGGTGGCTGGCCCACGTTCCCATCCTCACCTTGCCACAGGGAGCACACAACACAGGGCACTACAAGACTTACACCTATCCCAAACCCAAACCAAGTAAATCAGATATTGACCCCAGATCCCATGCACGACAACATTTTGTATTGCATGTTTACTCAGAAAAGTTTGTTGGTTTTTAGTTTAAATGCCATTTTTGTAAAATGAAGCAGTAAAATTTGCAGGTAATGCTGGAAGGCTACTAAGGGGGAAAATGCAGGTGAAAAACTAGTGGATCCCAACAAGGCGTAGGTGAGAAGCAACTGGTGATCCCAGTATTACCACTGAAGAACACAGCTGAGATTTTCAAAAGGAGAAAACTTCACTCAAAAATAACAGTATGCCCAAGTGTCAAAAGCTCTTCAAAATTTAAAATGTTAACAAATATGCAACTGGGACCTAACTAAAAAGTGCCAAATGCCCTCTGGATGCTGCCAAAGATCTTCAGTCTTTAATGAAGGTCTTGAAAAGCATAGGTAGTAACCTGTAAGAAATGGGTTCCACGTATGTACCCCAAAATTCTCAAAGCTCAGCTAGGGAGCAGTCTTCACTTTCAATCTCGTGACTTCACTGCCTAGCATCACATTTCAACAGAAAGTCATCTTGAAGCAACAGAGGAGAAATAAAATGAGAAATAAAATAGATACACACACATACACACACTATTGACTTTTCATATGTTAATTCATACCTGTCCATAGAAACAACAGAGAAGTTCCTAATTGTACCTGTGTAATCACTGACCTTTAAAAGAAGGTAGTAACTGAAAATTAAGCAGTCATTTCATTTCAGAAGACTCAAAATTCCTGAAAAAAAGAAACAAAAAACCCAACAAACATGTTGAGTCAGAGGACATGTCATCACAACAGGCGGTTGTATAATGCCACAGGCCTCACCATCAGCAAATGCAAATTATTGTCAGCACTACACAAATTAAGCAGATCACCTGAGCAATTATCCAAAGCTGTGAGGCTGCCAAATGTACACCAAGGAAGATCTGCTGTGCTGGCTTCAGCCACTACAGGAATTTAAAACAGACATCAACCATCAGCAAACCCCAACACACACAGCAACCCTGCTCATGTTTACAGGAGTAGGAGACAGATTTATGCAGCATTCTGGCTGTATACAACAGTGGATTCATTGCAACACACATCTGTGCAACAATAAAAAGCTTTCTTAAAACAATGTAGCTTAGTACAATGACATATGTTAAATAAAGCCACAAGTGAACTGGGAGCAGAAATCCATGAATAACTGTATTGACTGCAGTAAAGAAAACCTGAACCTATTTGGAGTGGAGATACTTCCGGATTAAATTCTTTCCATTTGGTAAAAATACAGGCATTGTCTTATGCTTTTCCACAAAGTGAAATAATAAAACAAAACTCCAGACACTACTTCTAGAGTTGCACTATGTATCTGCTCAACTACTGTTTGCAGACATGGACAGAAAATGGATCTTCCAGCATAAACCAAGTCTGACATGTTGAAGTTAACTGTAATTCTTAATACAAAACAGAAGCTGAAAAATTTAAATTTAATTCTATGGAAATTCTAAATAAAATTTCTTAAATGCTTTCTACGCTTTTCATTTTAAGGACATCAAAGATTTTACTCCATCAGACTAAGGCACATATTATTCATGCAGTTATTACTAGGTACTGTGTATTAAGACTATATTGTAACTAAAGGGCTGGACCACCTCTCTTATGAAGACAGGCTGAGAGAGTTGGGATTGCTCAGCCTGGAGAAGAGGAGGCTCTGAGGAGACCTTCTAACAACCTTCCATTACCTGAAAGGGGCCTATAAGAAAGCAGGGGAGGGACTATTCACAAGGGTTTGTAGTGACAGGATGAGGGGGAATGGCTTTAAATTAGGAAAGGGTAGATATATGTTAGACATTAGGAAAAGTCCTTCAATATGAGGGTGACAGGTGACTGGAATAGGTTGCCCAGACAGGTGGTAGGGGCCCCATCCCTGGGGACATTCAAGGTGAGGCTTGATGGGGCTCTGAGTAGCTTCATCTAGTTGGAGATGTCCCTGCTTATAGCAGGGAGGTTGGACTAGATGACCTTTGGAGGTCCCTTCCAGCCCAAGCATTCTATGCTTCTATGACTAGAGGGACAGAATGAAGGATGACAACAATGCTAGGAAGGTGGCAGTGCAGCACTGCCTCTTCTGGTCTCCAGTTATTTAAAATCTTACACCAAGTTTTCACACATGCCAGGTGTGCTATTCTCAGTGAAATGGTATTCTCCAAGGTCAGCTGCTCTGTTAAAAAACAAATAACTTAATTAGATAGTCGGTGTATAAGATCTGATGATTTGTCTATCTGTGAAATTCCTTACAGAAGAGACTGGCTGAGATATAGACTGTGGCTGATTTTATTAGCTCTGAGAAGACAGGCAGTCACTTTGTGCAAGAATTGACTCTATTTGCCAACACCCATTAGGAAACTTCCTGTACAGAAAACGTTTGGCCCTTCAGGAGGCAGAAGCAAAGCTTTGGAGCGTCACCTCTCTGGGGGCTGTGACAGGAACTCGCCTGGCACCTAAGCCTTTAACTCTCCAAACCTCGTGTCCTGCTGCTGGTGCCAGTTGCCAGCAGCAGCAGGGGAAGCAGGGTGGCAAGGCCCACGTCCCCACAGCCCTGCTCCTCCCCGGCACCCACGCAGCACAGAGTGGGGCCTGGCCTAACCATGCCCATGGCCGTGGGGTGCTAGGAGCACCCTGCAAGCCCTGTGCTGGGGCTCCTCCACGAAGTCTCCACAGGAAGCACAACAGGTAGCGGCGAGAGGATGGGGCACCCCCTGCTAGGATCAAAAGAAACAAAAGCAGTGGTTGAAGGATAAGCAACAGTGATAACATCCAGGCAGCAATTAGGAAAATAGAGGAAGGGGTTGAGATGGGAGAAAATCATGTAAGATACTAAGTTTAAAAGTGGGGAGCTGAGGAAGATTTTTACAGGAAGGTAGATGTGAGCTCATCTTCTTGCACATCTACCCGTTTGGCATGGGCTGGCAGAGCATAGCAAAGTACCAAACACTAACATCATCTCCATGACAAGCACTTCAGCAAAAATAAAATCTTCCTCTCCCCAAAAGCTTAAGCTCTGCCCTGAAACATAATCCTCTGCTGTTTGCTTTTCTGCTTGTTTCCTTCCATCAACCATTTCAAGCGCTAGGAAACACATAGCCCTGGCTGTCTCCAACTCTGCTTTCATTAAAGATACCCCTGCTACCTTATCCAAACGATTAGATTTTCAGAATCTGCAGTTCTATGACACCTCTAAGATTCCCTTAAAAAAAAAGGGCTCTACAAACACGTAACAAACATCCAATAACCTATATTGCTGCTTTGTTTGACAAACTTCTTCAGGGAATCCTCTTCACAGCATTTACAATTCCTTTGCACAAGACATTCAGCTGTGCATGAATTAGCCCTGCAGTGAAAAACTGTATGAGAAAACCATCCTTCTCTCAACAGGCAGGTGAAATGGCAATGTTCCAGTGCACAATGGCTCCCCTACACGCAATAAAACTTCTGCTTTGTCGTTTACTCACATTTAAGCGTTCATCTTGGTTACCTAAGCAGCAGCATGGAAGGCTCCCATTACACAAAACTGTACAGTGAGAAATAGAGTTTAAGGGGGTAAGAAATGTTGGAAGTATTTCCAATCAACACAGTAAGGAGCGAGAATTACACATCTGAAGTTGAGGCTTTGGACCATCACCTTATGCACAAGCCTGCTGCAAGTAAGACGTCAATACCAACACAATGATAGTGCATAACCACTAATCACTAACACAGAAACTGTTTGCAGTGTTCAGAGTACACACACAGAGGAGTACAAAAAGAACCTGCAGCTATGCAGGATGCACAGCCTGTTTACCTCAGATGAGACTAGAAAAACTTCCAAGACACTCCATAAATACAAAAAAATATAGACAGAGACAGAGACTAACCACATACTTACAAAAGCCTAGTTAATTATTTTTTTCCATCAGCTATGCCTAGAACATTTTAGCAGAAAAAAGCAAATTTATTTATTTTTTAAAGCTTCTGTTCTTTCTGCTCCCACACAAGCATAGCAAACATTGTTAAAACTATAATTTTATTGTAATGATACAATTCTGACTTTTTTTTGAGACATTACAAATGAGCCAATATTTATTATTTTGATTTTACTGATTTTAAATTTTAATTTCAGATGACTGAAGCATCACATCCCAAGCAGTACATGCAAAAACCTGCACAAACACAGATCAAACCACCATGTTAGGAGTCCCTAGAGGAGGAAGAGCTGCACACCTCTCTCCTCAGAAACCCAACTGGCATAATCTCAAAATACAGATGTGTCTCCCTGACAGAGTCCACACAGAGGAGCAGAACAGGCATTTTGTTTGTAAACACTCTTCCTCCTGAAGGCTGAAACCATGCACGCAGTTATTTTGTGCAGGCATGTGAACCTTTGCACTTGAGCGTTGAAGGAAAGATTTATCTTTGAAGTAAAAATCAATCACATGAACAGAGCGACTTTCTAAACTGCAGGTTCACTCCAAAGAGAGCACTACTTCTTTTAACTTCAAGTGAGTTAGATAAAGCATCAGATCAGGGCTTTGTTTGTAGAAATTAAATGTTTATATCAGATCCATGAGAATGATACGTAACGGCATTTAAGAGAATCTTCCAAACCAATTTTTCTTTGGATTAGCAATCAAAAACATAGAATTTCTCAGGGATTGGTATTGTAGCAAATGTTTCAGAGCTCCCAAACTTGTTTGTTTCTATAAAGACGGATACAAATAGGATGACAGTGCTCAGAAGGGAACAACAACAAAAAAAAAAACCCAAAAAACCACACCAGAAGTCTGAATAAAAAGAAAGCAGTTTGAGGATAGCTTCACAAAAGTCGTAGGACCAATTACATGTGTTGAAATAGAAAAACAGTGATTTGGAAGAGCATTTTGCTGGACAATTTAGATGCAGGGAAGAATAGGAAAACAACGAAAAATTTAAATGTGCCAAAAGCTCCAGCTAAGCATTTCTTGTGCAACGCTTCAGTTTCCGCAACTTAAGCGGATATTTATGCACAAATCTGCCTCAGATCAGAAACACATACACCTCCTCTCTGGTTTGTTTACTTTGCCTTTTTTACAATATGTACCCATCACTATGTGTAACACAAAAGCCCCTTAATACCCCCACTGTGAGTGGGACCTCTCTGTACTGAATATATAGTAAAATAACATTCATGCTTCAAAGAACTTTTACAAGGCGCATAGAGCCAAAAGGTTAAACAGAAAGAGGCACAGAAGCTGGCAAAGAACACATAAAAAGCTCAGCAAGAGTAAAACTTATGAGTCCTGTCCCCCTGTATCCAGTATTACTCCAGCAGAGTCAGGTTTCTCAGCATTGTCTGATCCTTTCTCCCACTCCCAGTAAAAAAGTGGAACATCCTCTGAACTCAGGAGGAGACACTGGACAATGAGAGAAGTTACTCTTGCACTGTTCAGAACAAAAGGCATTGATACACAGCCTTCCTCAGAAGGTTTAAGTGCAAAGTTCACTTCTCTACAGGATTCAAGCACAAAGATCACTCTGTATCTAATTTAACTGAGGTAAAGTTACTGCAGAGGTATTGGACAGCTTCACTAGAGAGACTGAACTGCAACACGTAACATGAATTTGAAATTACTGCAACTCAGAAATTCAAAATTTATTCAATCAGTGCTTTACTAATCAAAAAATATTTCAGGCTATGAATTAGATTGAAATTATAAATTAATGCTATGAGAAGACTCTCTAGTTTTATCCATCTTTGGCTGCTTTACTATCAATAGATTGATTCAGCATATATCCTTAGCCTAAGATACAACATTTTAAATATGCTTTAAAACTCTACAGAGGACACAACCAACTGTAAGGCAGCAGCAAGAACCATTAAAATAGTGAATAAAGAATCTCTACAGTGGTAGTTTCTGAAAAACTGCCAGATGACCGAGATAAACTAACAAGGTCAGCACCCCGTTGCTATGTCATTACATATTTCTCCAAGTTTACTGCAGGACTTAATTTGGGGCATAAAATAATGTGCTTGTCTAACTGCGAGCACACGTTACTTTCTGAGAGAAGGCTGAGGCCCTTGCACATTACATTTTATTAGCATATCTTCCCCTTTCAATTTTTTCAAGCCAGAAGGATGCCAACAGGCAACCAGAAATACAGGTGCATAAAAAATAAACAAGTTAGAGTTCGTTTGTGCATCAGTTCCTGTGTGGTTTTAACTGGCACTGCATCCTTGCATCTGAGGTGGTGCTTCTGATTAGTTATCACCTCAGCTGAGGTTATATTCTGAGTTATATATATTCAAAGTTCTGTCATATTCCACGTATCCTCACCATGTGTTCCAAGCACTCCTTACAAAGAGGATAATCAAAGCTCTTCTTCATGATGACATGCCCCATCTGGTACTAAGAAGCAACTCATATGTACAGGGAAAACACTTCTTGAGATGTCTTGAAAGTGGAGGAAAAATGCAAGCCAAGAAAGAAGGATCAATTACTTCTTAACAAAGTTTTTTAAAACAGCTTTTTAAAAGAAATCTTGGTGATCTACAGTATTGCTGGTCTCTGTATGAAAAGAATCTCTTTAGGAATAAAAGAACTCCTCCACTTAGAGACCTTTGAAGCAGAGGTTAGCAGTAGAGCCAACAAGGAGGAATGAGACACTTTTTCCTGTTTGGCCTTCTGGGGTTTTGCTGTGCAAGAACAGAAAGCATAAACTGAAAGTCAAACCTGCTTTCCTCTCCTCACGAGCATCTGAATTCTAGATTTTAACCTGGATTTTAAGCACACACCTCATAATCCTTCATATCCAGCCACTGGATCAGAAGGATGGCATGCTGGCAACCCACTGGTTCTGGGTGCAGGCTGGGGAACATGACTGGCAGGGGACAGGGACTCAAGGTCCAAGACCCAGAGAGGGGGAGGAGCAAGAGCCTCCCCTTGAATTCCTATAGATAAATAAAAGTCAGAATATCACAGGTTCTTTAGGAGCATGTGTGAATAAAACTACCAGACTCACTACAACAGGCAGACTAACATACTTTCTACCCTGGATTTGCTCCCAACATCCCTGCTTGCCCAAATAACCCTCCCTCTCCCATACTTCTGCTGCCCACTTCACCTCCCAGCAGCAGTAAGGTGCTACTTTGGGCTAAAGATGGAGCAGTTGTTACAAGGACCAAGGTGCATGCAGTCCCTCTCTCAGTAGCACTACCAAATTTATTCCGGGTTTTTGGACCTCAGAGAAAACCCTTAACATGTGTTTTGCAACAGTAAAAATGGGTAATTTATTTTTAATATTTTTTTCAGGCCTTATCATGTCAGGATGCCACTCCTCTGTTCCTGACAATGTAACTTTCTCTAGCAGTGTCAATAGCTCCAGAATGGAATTGCTCATTACTAAATTGCAGACTCATAATTCTTCACCTCATTATCATCTATTTTGCTTGTAACTTCTAGCAGATTAACAAGACTTCATTTTCCTTTGCAGAAATGGAACTGTTTACGCTCCAGACTCCTGATGACACATACATAAACACTGGAGGGGAATACAGAAACTGGCAAGAGATGGCTAGGATCCCACTGACAACCTCAATAACCAAGCAGACTGCAAGTAAGTAACAAGATATAACACTTTTATGCTGTTAAAAAGGTCACCAGATTATCAACATTTGTTTTAGATAAAGACAGGCTACTTTCCAAATCTTTTATTGTGCTTTCTGTTCCAGCTATAAAGATTTTGTGCCAAGGATGTACTTTGTCATGTTGCAAACAAGAAACAAAATTTCATTGGCAGTTTGTATTGCAATAAACAAGAAGAGATACAATAAGGAAAAAAAAAAAAAAAAAAAAACACAACTCAAAGGAAAATGTAGCAGGCTGACAGACACCACTTCCCATCTAAAAGAGTCACAAAATTTAAGTATGTTCCTTTAAAAAAAATACTGGACTTTGCACAGCTTTACCCTGAAATCAAATGTGACAAGAGCTTTTAGATACTGCAAAAGACCTAGCAACAATTTTGCTAAGAATCAAAAAGCTACTTTGTCACAGCAGCACAACTCTGCACACAACCTAGCAAATACCTGAGCTGTGCATGAATACAAATTTCACCTTATCTGTCAAAGCTGTTTTCCCTCAAGATTTACCCTCCACAGTTGTAGCATCCTTGTCTTCCTCTATGCCACAAACCACAATATTCATGGAGAGCCTAAAGCGGCTTCATGCAGCATGGAAGTCCTGCATCAATCTTTTTATATAGTAGCTGGGATGGGCGGACACCCTACTACTGCTTTTCGGGAAGAGCATTAACCCTTTGATCTCAGACTGCCATGCTGAAAGAAATGTCCTCCCCCAGGGTTTTGGACAGGCCACAAGCAATGTATATATGTATGTATCTACCGTATATTCAAATAAGTCCGGCTGGTTTGTTGTTGAAGTCCGTTTCAGGGAGATACGCATAAGCAGGGAGAAAAATTAATAAATGCTTTGCATTGGCAGAAGAACCCTAAATATTAACTGAGGATGCTCATGCATCTGCCATCATATAAACGCCACAACACAGCACACTGCTTAAGACAACAGCAGAATTTTAAACACCTCTTCGGCAACATGAATCAAAGCAGAACTTGATTTTGAGTAAGGAATGTTAAAGGAAATATCAACCTGAGCTTAGAAAACAAATGTCAGATTGATGACGTGCTCCAGGTGAGTGTGACTGCAGTTAGTCACTACCAATCCCTCCTAAATATTTCAGGTCTTACAGCCATGGCAGGAGTTTGTAACTCAGAGGATAAAAGCTGGAGCAAACAAGCCTTAAGGAGAAATCTTAACTCCTCTAAAGTAACCGGGAATTTTCCCACCAGCTTCAGAGAAGTGAAGAATTCACAGTATTCAAGAGTAATGGAAATTATCCTTTATATATTAAAGGATAATGGAAATCCTCATTTTCATTTCACTGTAAGTGGTTCTGAAAAGGCAGCAATTAGGAATGCAAAGTAGCACAGTGTCCTTGAGCCTAGCCATCAGAAACATTTGCACCAGATAAAGCACAGTGGTGGGAGGTGAATCACACACTGATGTATCCACCGACCATATTTCACCTAAAGCCTGGACTCCACTACCTCTGTCTCCTCTCTGACCTTTCAACACATCGTGTGCACAGACACAGCCCAGTAAGGTCAGGATGGCAGAGGCCACAGAAAATTACCCTGTCATTCCTGCACTAAGTTCTAGTCACCCTACAGCCTCTAGTCTTCATTTAAGAGACTTCAACATCAGCAAATTCACCAACTTCCCAAGAAATTTTTTCAACATTTAATTGTTCTTACTGTTAATAACAGACTATTTCAAATCCTGTTGGAGCTTTCCCATTATACTATACTATTTATTCCACCCTTGAAGGACGGAAAGAGCTTGCAGTGTTTTTTGAGAAGATGCACACCCACCCAACACTGAAATTTATTTTACATCACTGTTTGCAAAATGTAAGGAATGTTTTATACCTGGTTTCCACTGGCTCTTTTAGCATCTATATGAATAACTACCAGCCTTTTCTTGTTACTAGTATTGAAAAGCAACACAGAAAGTTGCTTCCCATGTATCATGAGGAATGAACACATGCAAAAGACAATTTGCAGGGAAATGGAAAAAAAAAAAAAAAGTGTGTGTTTTATCCTGCTTATTCAGAGAGTTCACCGAGCTTCAGAAGCATGCTCATACATTTTTCAGCTGGCATTTGGACCAAGTGAAAGAACACAAACTCAGCAGATATTTCCTAAAGCACATTACTTAGGACTCCAAGACTTCAGTGATAGCCACTTCAATGTTTTCCTCCAGCCACCATTATCAACCTAAGTTTCCTACTTACCCCACTATTCACATTTCCATTTCTGCTTACAGTGACTTCAGAGCAGACTTTCCAATGTATTCTCTACTTTAGGATAAAAATTCACCTTGGAGTGAAAAGCCGTGACAAATTCCTTTGCACTACTTGCTCTGCATTTACCCCACAACTTGGTTTGATGAGGACATTTGAATAAGTTTGGCACAGGATTTGCATTGACTTTTTGCACAGAAATAAGCATCAGCCATGACACAAAAATGCCATCAACACAAAATGGGATGGAAATGAGGAGTGAGACATCACAAATCAGCCAAAGCTATCAAAGGCTGCATGACAGATGCAGTTAGCAGAACAACCCCATGTTCACACAACATATGCCACGAATTGTCTCCCAGTACTAGTTTGTGTTGGTTCCTATCACTTCCGACTCCTCTAGCTGTCATCCAAAGAGGAACCTACAGTAACACATTAAAATAATGTTTTATCTCTATCTAAACTTAGATTTAGAGTGAAAAACAGATTTTCCCTCATGGATAGCATAACTGATTGTAAATACTAGTTTAAAATAACTCTTGAAGAACATGCTTAAAAATAGCATCTTATCTGAAGATCAATGCTTCTTTTAATTGTTTTTCCTTTCTTTATATAAAGAATAAATGATAAAAAATACTGATATTTTGGAACAAGTCACATACTCAGGACTTGGGCCAACAGCCCAGAGTAACTAAACCTCACCTGCTTTTTGTGTGGTGGCTTTCAACCATGGTAAAAGCACTTATCAACTAACTTCACCAGCTTTGGAGCAGATCAAGCAAACCCACAGAACACCATCCTACACGTGGAATCAAAGTGCCTACATGAGGACTTAATATCATGTCAACTACCAAGGTTTAAACTCACACTTTTGTCTATTTTGCCATCACTTTCCCATGTTGTTCTTATTTATATTAATCAACATCTAAAAGGAGGACTGTGCGTTCCTATAAAATGTGGAGCCAAGGTCTCCCACTGTACCTATAAAAGCTTTGTGCCTAAAACATGCTTCCAGAAGCAACATGCTAAGTACCAACTACAAAGACACTCTACAGAGCATGCAAGAAGTGCACAATATGAATTTCCATAACTGTTTGCTTTTGCAGCTGATCAAAGTTGGTCTATTCCTGCAAAAAAAAGGGACCAAAGTTATGTTACTCAAATGCTTAGAAACAATAAATGTTCTTCATTCAGAAAAGTGGCGAACAGAATAGAGATGCACACTCCTGAGATTAAAATAAATAAATTAAAAGGGAGAGTAGGAAAAACTGATCTTTAGTTTAGAAAAAAAAGGTGTCAGCAGAGAAGGACCACACACATGGACACAAAACCAAGTTTCCATGGTGCTCTGAGGAAGAATCCAAACAGAAAGTTCATCTCTATGCCAGCGATGAGTTGTCCTGCAGGTATATCAGACGTGTTGTGTGGGGCAAAGGGTGGCCGAGAAGCAGTCATGCCACAGTGCAGCAGCTGAACACGTGTTTTGCCAATGACCAGGCCCAACAAAAATGATACCATCACCAGCAGGAAGATGAACCAATACACAGACTGTATTGTAGACAAGAAGGACATTCCATGAATGATCACTGGGGGTACAAACAGATCAATCAGCTGGTACATAAATGACACCAACCCCAACGATCTCACAAAAGATGTAACTCAGCCCACAGCAGGTGGTAGAGACCTGAGGTTGCCCACAGTTGGCACGGGAAACAGCCAGACCAGCAAGCTGAACACATAAGAGAAAGGTGCCCACATGGCGACTCTCACCCGATCGGCCCGTGTTCACAAAGGTCTTAAGCAGACCGGGGCCCAGCTCCAGGGAGAGTCAGGAGGTCTGCCCTGAACCAGGAAGCTCTGGGGAGTGCACTCCACACACAGACACTCCTGACTCCCTGCCAGTGGTCCCAGCTTTTATCCCCAAGCAGACCCCTGACCTTTGTCAACTCACTGCGGGACCCCTGGGGCTCATTTCCCTTCTGGCTCTCCCTGCAGGGCCGGCCGCACCCTGGGGGGAAGCTATAAGGCAAACTCACCCCCTCTGTATGAAGGGCTGTGGGAATCACCCATATGTCAACCTCAATTCGGGGCTCAGGGTTCGGACCACAGCATTTCAGCATGCAGCTCAATGCTTCCATGTGTCACTGCCTTGGGCTACCACAAACAGAAGCAACAGCAAGCTCAGCCTGAGGTACAAATAAAGGAGTAAGTTTTATCCTCAACTCCATTTTTCTTAAAAAACAACAAAACTGCTCCCCAGAACTGCAGGCAAACATCTGTTCACATGGTTCAGCCCCTTCCTCCAGGAATGAAGCACAACCTCAAAAGCAAATCACTGTGTCCTTACAGCATGTACATGTGGTAAGAAAACAGGCTTTTGGCTAATTTAAACACATCTGAGTAATTCATTAAGTGTTTAATAAACTGCAAACATAAAAAGCATCACTCAGCAAGCCTGTTCAACTTTGCAGGAAGTTTTCTTGAGTGGGACTGAATTGTTCGACCGAGAGATTTCTGCACACAGAAATTGAAGTTGCAGCTGAGTAATACCTTTAGTGCTGTAGTCTTATGAACTGTATCACCAGCAAGGAAACATCTGTGTTCATTTTCTTTTTTCAGCTAGCTTTAGAGCATTAGAGATAATAGAAAAGCTTCTTCTCAACGACTTAGTGCTCACAACTCAGCAGCTGGAATGGCCAAAGGTGTTTGGGTTGGGTTTGTTTTTTTCTCTCTTCTATACACACAAAAGAATTTCTTAAGTTGACTGATAATCTTACAAGAAATATGCTTGCAATACATTGGGCACCTTCAGAAGACATATTGATGTTGATACATGCAAACCAACAGACTTCATGAATAGCAACATTAAACACTTAAAAATAAAACGCACAAGTGAAGCAGCACAAGTTTCCACCAGTGCCAAGTGAAGACTGGGCTGCTGGAAATGTTTCCTACCTCCAGGCTGAGCACAGGTTTCAGGCCACAGATGTGGGCAGCTCATTGAAAAATTATCCTGATTAGAGATGAGAGATGCAGCAGAAAAGATAAAATGGGTTCCCTCCCACCAACTGCTCTGAAATGGAAACAGCTGATGTAAGGTAAGGCAGGCAGAACCCCAGCCTGCAGCACTTGTAGCAAAATCTAATTGGAAAGTGGTTACCACCATTGCCCAGACCTGGACCCTCCATCCCACCAAGCCAGTCTATCAGGCAGCTGAAGCAGGAGGGTCTCTTCTCTTGAGGCAGGAAAGATGCTAGCACAACCCACCTGGGTAGGCTGAGGGCTTGCAACTGGTTTATCAACAGCTATTTTTATTTTTGGCTCAAAAAAAATTCAAGGCTCTGAAACTAAAACAAAGAGAACAACTTGTCTGCTTCTGGGAGACCTGCATGGGGTTACAGTGTGCACATGCCTAATACACAGAAGCTGTATAAAACAGCCACTTCTTGCACAAGTATTGGAGCAAGAATCTGTCACAGCAAACCACATCTATGTAGCCTCCATAGTTGCATGTTGGGGTTTGACCCCATCCAGCAACTAAGCACTGTGCAGCCACTTGCTCACTCTTCCACCCTTCAGTGGCATGGGGAGGTGAACTGGGGTGGGGAGAAAGTAAAACCCATGGGTTCAGGTAAGAACAGTTCAATGACTAAAATAAAATAACAATAATAATAAAAAAGTAGTAATTAAAAAATATCTATTTATTAAGCCCTGAATACATTTTACCCTACTGAACAAGCAGAGGGTAAACCTGAAAACCAGCAACTACCTACTGAAGAGATGATTCAAACTCCTATAGCATCTCCATGTTGCTGCAAAACCACCATCCTAACCATAGCAACGGATTCAGCATTTGAGGGGACACTTTGCTATCTCCAGGCAGCCTTAAACAGGCAAATGCTGCAGAATTGCTTATTTTAACAAACGGGAAACAGTCTTTCAAACTGGACAACAAATTAGCAAGAAAAGAGCTTACCAACAATTAGCAAGCAATGAAAACAAAACCACACCAATCTATTAAAGGAGAAACAGCATTCCAAAACAGTTACTATTTACCAAGTGTCTAATAGACATATCAAGTACTTTCTTCTCCAATTGCTAATCCACCTCCCAAGTGACTGTGCTACCAACATAGTCCCAGCTGAGCTACTGAAGCCAACAGCCTAAGTCCCAGCAACTTCAAATGAGAGCTTGAACCAGACTCTGCAAGCGCTGAGAAAAATCTCCAGGAACAGGAGTGAATTGCTCAAGGAGGAAAAGCTTAATATACAAGACTGTGTAAAAAGTAACAACAATATACAAACATTTACTAATAAGCAAAACAAACAGAACCTTGCTCATTGACTACCTAAGGCTACAAAGCACTGAAAAGGCTTATTTAGGTGGCAAGACTTCAGATTAAAGCCTGGCTAGGTCTGGTAACTAAACTGGAAACACAGTCCAAAGGTTGAATCCAGGACAGTAGGAAATTCAAGGGCTTCCTTTCACTCATCCCTTCCAACTGACACACACTCACAAATAGAAAGCATCTAGAGCATAGCACATGACTGTTGAACAATCATTACAAAATTACAGTGACACTTCAAAACCAACAAAATGATCCATCAGTTGTTCAGATGTGTCCACATCGTCCAAATATGGAGTCCTTGAAGAACCATGTCACCTGCAATATGCTTATTTTCCTCTGTATTTACATTCATTCACCTGTCCTTGATATAAGATTTACTGCACATTTACATCAACCAGAAAGAAAAAAAAAATCCACTGAAGGACTTAAACTAGAGAATGAAATATCCCATTGGTGACATTCTGACAGCACGAGATCGTTGTTCAGTCTGACAGACTGGTGATAGTACTAAAATGGAAAAAACCAAATTGCTTTAAATACCTGTTGTCAAACCTGTCTGAACTCTAGTAAAGCACTTTTTACTTATGTATTTGGCTGTGTAAAGGTGAACAAACCCTATAAACCTAATTTTCATATAAAAAACCTTTGGGTCTAATTCTAGTCTGTGGAATATATGCATAAACCCATGGATCCTACAGCAACAGCGGAAACAAAGTCCTGGTCTACATGAACCTACTCCAGATTGTTCTTTCTCAGCATGAACTCTCTCTCAGAGTGAGCACTTATCATGAGACTCACTTCTAGAAAACTCCAGTGCTCTGAATAAGTGATAAATGCATTTAGATTTATCCAGTTTTCAAACTCCTGAATTCTCCCTCTGCTCATTCTTTAAGGCATTTCACTGAAGCCGTAAGCAAAGGGAGCATGTACACCAGAACTCAGACTTCAGAAGCCCATTGCAGCTTCACACAAGGGGAGGGGAGGCCAGCAATGGCCAGTGTTTGCTTTTCCTAGATGTCCAGGGGTGAAAAAACAAAAAAAATAGAAGAATCCTAACAGAAAAATCCTGTATTTTATAACTGGAGCCTGGGGGTAAGGATGTGAAATCATTGTTTACACTGTCTGGAAAATGAGCATGTCTGAGACCATCTTCTTCTAATAAATTGTCATTAATCGCTTGCAGTGACATAGCACACAAGGTCATGCAGTGGGAGCCTGGCTAGTGTAAATGTGTAATACTGAATTAGATTAGAAAGGCTGGGGAAAGTGTCCTCATAGCTAGAGTAATACCTGCTAATGGAAATTTTCCTTTGGTTTCAGTATTATCAGGGTCTGACCTGGGCTTCTGGGAATAAGAGGACATTATCTTGCTACAAAGTCACAGATGCAGCCAACATCACCAGTGCTAACTACAAAAACCCATAGAGCTGTGAGCTTACAACACCATTTTATCACCATACTGCTGTAAAGTACTACAACCTATTCTGATGATATCTCTGTTATTAGAAACTCGAACATGGGGATGATGATCAGCCTGTAAGGCTGACTGAGCAGGAGCCTCCATCTCCCTCTCACGGGGAGCTGTGCAGCACACGGGTGCTGCCAGGTACTACCACATGACAGGCCAGAAATACAGTCACGACCGTTCTCGTCTGTGTGCACAGAGCTAAAAGAACAGGATTCAGATGGTTTTATGAGAATATTTCATAATCCTCCTCCCGCCGCCCCCTGCTCAGTTAGCAGCTCAGTCAGAGCCAACTACAGTTATAATTATCACCATAATTATTATTTTAATAAGAACCAATGACTTATCAAAATATTGCACTGAAGACTTGCACATCTTTTCTTGTAAGACTGCCAAAAAGCTAGTTTATTGCCGAGGTACTGCTCCATGAACACTGCTAGCAGACAGCACCTCCAAGTTTCTATTTATGCAACTGAGTGACTAAACTCAATCCAAGTGAATGCCAAAATGTAAGCAATTTGAGGCACAGTAGCTGTGCAAAGTATTATTATTCTCCTGGTGTGTACACACTAACAGCTTTGTTTACAACATTTACTCCTCTTCTGCTTGTTAGCTTGGGTTTTAATACTGTAGGCCAAGTTGCTGAACTTGGATGCCTTAAGGTCATATGCCACCTGAACCCATATTTAAATACTTAAACATCTGTATTGGGTACCCATAGAAAGTTTTAAGGGCACAAGGAGGCCTGTATGCATCTAAGTCTATATAATTAGGTGCCCAGATATATCTCCAGCTACCCAAATGCTGACTTCTGCAGACAACAAATGGTTGTTTTTCATGAGAATTTTGGTTTCTGACAGGTAGTATTAGCTTGATAACAGATTATTTTCTCTTCACATGCTTGCTCAAGATGACCCCAATATGAATCTCTGGTAATACTCTATGTCTACACAGAAGTCTAATTTAAAATTTCCTAATTAATAGATGGCCATTTAACTAGTTACAGTTCCAGGTACACTGTCAGATTGAGGAGAAAGTTCCTCAGTTAAAAAGGTAACTAATGACCTTAGCAGCTGTGGGGCTCTTCATCAAGGGTGGCCAGTTGTCACAGAACACATGAAACGAGGACTCTTACTTGCCTCTGTGACATGTGGTTCTACATTTCTGAAGAACCAAGAATTTGCCATGGAAATGTCATTTTTAGATTTATCTGCTCATCTCCCAAGTAAGGGTCAACAGGCTAGACACAGCTGCAGGGAACTCACTTCACTTTAGTCAATACAGCCATGACCTTCATCACTTCCTCTTTCAAAGAAGGTGTTTTAGATGAACCCTGTGCCCTCCTGAATCAAAGAATTCAATTATAAAGAACAAAGCTAACTACAAACACACTGAGTTTTAAGAACAAAATGGAAGACCTTTCAGAAATTCAGAAAACATGAAATCCAAAACTTACCATTAAGAAAAGTCATCAAATAGCACCAAATCTAAGAAAAATACTCTCAAACATAACTGAACCTAAAGTACACCTGAAGGGCAAGCAAAGGCTGCAGTATAAACTAAAAATTAGTATCCGTGACTCATTCAACCAAATCCAAGAACTAAAGTTTGCAGTATCATTGAGCTTTGTTTTAAATAAGCATCTTGCTTAGTCTCTGACAGAATGGAATTACAGCAGTAGCTTGAAAATAAAGTATATGTGGGAAGCATTTCAGATCTGACCTCAGAGTCAACCACACACTCATGTGAAATCTTTTTTAGCTAACTTTTTTTACCAAACTGATATTCATTTATTATGAAGTTTAATTTTCATGACCACAAAAAAAAAAAGAGGCCAATTATAGACATGTTATAAATAGTTCATCCCTTGAGGGAATCCTCTAATCATCTCTAAATACAAGAAGTCACATGATTTAAGTGTCCTGCACCGACCCTTTTGGTACTTCACAAAAAAGGATAAACTCAGCAAGGTTACACCATACGTAAGTTTAGGCAACATTTAGGTAACATTTTACATGTTGCTCAATTTTTCTATCCACACAATTAGAAAGTCTGGTCTCTTGACTTCTAACTCATACTGACTCTCAGCAAAGCATTCAGTCCTGTATCTGATGTAAAGCTTGGGAGTAACTCCAAAGGAGGCACAGGTCCACCAAGGCATCAAGACCATTTTCTGCTTCCAAGTGAAGCCTGGAAATCTCCTTCACCTGCCTGAAAACAGCTGGGCAGTCAATTTATAAGCCTCTTGCTGATTTCTTTCTTGATCTATCCGTGCCAATCAATCCTTTGACTCATCCAACCCTCAGGCCATATAGTGCTGATCACAGACATTCTGATTGGTGAGTGGAAATCACTGAAGAAGCTTTTGTGGAAGTCCAGCAACGAACAGGTCCCTGACGGTAACAGTGCAAAAGTTACACTTGAACTGCTAGCAGCTATAGTTGCTATTCAGCCTGTAAGCTCTTCAAGGCAAGGACCTTTCCTCACGTGTCTGTAAAGCTTCTAGTGCCCAGATGGTGCCATACAAATGAATAATAATTATATTTCCATGTAGACCATTATTGTGCATAATGTAAATTACTATCACTGATCCAAGAGGAAATAATTTTCTCATTTTGCAATGAAAAGAGAGAGTAAAAATAATGATTACTCGTTTGACACTATTATCATAACAATAACTACATTGGTGGGTCCAGAATCTTCAGCTGGTCTGCACTGACTTTAATGGAGCTATGCCAACATATGGCAGCTGAGAAGCAGGTCCCAGTTTTTGCTAAAGATCTCAAACTATTTCACAAGGACCAATCACTTCAAACCCACATCACTGGCATGAAAGATGGAAAGTTAATTAAGTACACTTTGCAGACTGGGAAAGAGAAACACCAGGCTGGTGTGTGAAGGAATGGATTCCTACAAGGGCACAGCAGCTATCTGACCATTGCTGCCATGACCCCCTCCATCACCAGCACAGAGGAGCAGGCTTTGCAGAGATTCAGACCTCAAGCAAGGTGAATTGCCTTCTGGGAGCACTCATCTCCATCCAGTAGAAGGCCTTAAACTGCCTGAATTTAGCACTCCAGTGTTTGTGAGGACAGCTGTAGTCACCAGCACCAAAATGTAAAAGGGACAAAAAGTTGGAACCTGACAGGGCTTGGCTCCTTTGGAGGACAAAACCAAAATACAGTTATTAGACGAAAGAGAACTAGTCTGGACAGACAGTAACTGAAAAGTCTCAACACTACATGTTTTTAGCTATGTGGCTCTAAACACTTTGCTACATATGTCAAGAAGTTACTGAAGGCAACCAGGACTCCGACTTCCTCTGCTCCCACAGAGCACTCCACTGTTCAACACGTGCTCTGTGGCACAACATCAAGGCCTATCATTACTTACAGAAATGAAGAAGGATTGAGGTTCCCAAGTCTAAAAATCAGACTTGAACACTCAAAAGTGATGCTCCTCATAAACTGCACTAATAGGAGCAGGAACACATACCAGGACTCATGCACTCCACAAGCACCCACGCAGGGATGCTCCTGCATCTGCCCAAGTAAGACACCCCACCAGCCTAAATTAGAAGAAAAAATACAGGACACTGTATCCCATTTAAAGAGTCACTGTAAAAGCTCCAGTGAAGTGCCAGACCTAATTTTAACAGTGTAAAGAAAAATCAGGAAGTATTTGATTAAAATTAATCCTTGAGGTTACATAATTTGACTGCTCTTATAAATTAAGTTTGCTTCATGCTTTCATTGTGCTGCCATTCCTTCATCAAGCACTAGTAAGATGCTGTATCACATACCATGGACTGTCAATGCTGAAGGGAAAAAAAGATTTTGAAAAATATTTCCCAGTACAGCCGATACATGCAGCAGGTAATGAGGGCTTTTTACACCAAAGAGTACCCGTTCTGCAACAGCTGACAAATAGCTGGGATTTGTATGTCTCCTGTATAACAGCTGGTCTTCTCTTGCTAAAAAATGAAAATGCTTCTATTTCAAAGGGAACATCTGCAAAATCCCATCATACATTAAAGAATTAAAAAACCAACACAACAAAAATACACTAGTGGCCTGAAAAAGACTTCTGATGGCATAACCAATTAGCACAGCTCCATTTCATATAATACCTTCCCACATCCCCACAGAGAAGATGCTTAACGAGGTAACTGCTGCAGGAGTCCATCAATCTAATCTGGTTCTAATACTCTTCTTAAATAATGCATACATTAGTTCTCTGTTACCGAAAAGATTTGTTTGTTTTATTAACGTGCACCTTGTTAAGTGCTAAGGCTTTGTAAAAATCATTATGCAGCTTCTAGCTGCAGATATATGGTCTTCCCCCTTTCCTATTACAAAATGATTAGTTGTCTCCATGCTCCTTTTCAATTGTTATTAAAGCTGTACTGCAGCATGATTAGGCTCCTGTTAACAAGCAAAACTGTACGTAATGGTCACATCAGTACTATGGACCCATTCTCTAGGAAATGTATCATTTTTGGCCACTTAACAGCTCTCTGTGATGAATTTTATTCACGACCAGAAATAAAGTACCTTAACTAAGCTGTTTCACCAAGACCAGCAGGCATGCTAAAAGGAGTCAGGACCCAATTCCAGAGCTTGATTCAGACTGGACTGAAGTTTAACACATAGGCAATTAACTCACATTAAACTCTCTTGCACCTTTCAGGTCTGCAATTTTTTCTAAAACCTTTTTTTCCCCTTCTCATTTATTGTGTTCAGAGGTGAAATTACTGGGGCCACACGTCTGCACCAACAAGCTGCTTAGATAGGAAAACGTTTAAATAGGTACCATCTGTTTGTGTTGTCATATACAGGACTCAAGCATTCAAAAGCTTAAGAAAAAAGGATAAATTAGGGTTTGGGTTTTTTCCTTGAACTCTTTGTTTTCTGGACCTTAACAGATTATTTTTTGCTTAAGTGCAACTTTGCAGAGTGAAATCCCAGCAACTGCAGTGATTCTTCCAGTGGCAGCTGAGCTCCTTGCCCAAGGCAGCAGCTCTCTCCTTCAACACCCACCTCACTGCCACCCCCATGCCAAGCTAGGCTTTAATTCAGGTACTATTCTGAAACTTCTGCACTGTGCAAAAACTCATTTGTTCAGTACATCTCACAGGGATTAACACAGTGATGCTCAGCAGAGGGCAAGTCCTAGCTCTGTGTCTGTCTCTAGCAAAACAGTGCTGGGAATCCACCTGCTGCATCTAAATACTACAGGGACAAACACTCTCTGAAAGAGAACTCTCTTGCTTTCAAACCTGAAAAAAACACCAACTTTCTACTTGATACACAAGGTGAATTCTGCACCATTTTTACTCTGGGGAAGCATTTGGAAAATGTTGTAGGAAATACTTGACATAAGGACTTGAGAGAAGGTTTCCTGGGTTTTCTTTGCCATGAGTCCCCTAGTTTACTCCAGCTTTATGGAGCTGCTGCTACTTTGCCTCCAGTTACAACTGATCAGTTTTTCTAGCTGCTAGCATTGAGTAGAGTAGCAGCTGAATGTCTGTCAGTTTCCTGTAACCAACAGGTATTGCAGAATTTAGGCACACATTATAATAACTTTTGGCTTCTTGCATCTTTAATCTGGCAGAGCTCAGCATGCATCATCAGGAGCTGGCAAGGAAAGAACAAGGACAAGAAGAAAGGACAAGAAGGAACAAGCAAGAAGAAATATAATCTGCTTGAGCACATTGCTTCTCCATAGGTCGGTCAGCTCAATGGACCCACCCTCACCCTCCACATTCCCAGGAGAAGAAATACCACATTTCCAGGAGAAGAAATGAAAATAAGGAACAGTAGCACTAACGATCCTCAGGACTGTTCACCGTAGCTTAACTTTTGCTTCGAGTTACAGCAGATAATCCTCACTGTCCCCAAATACACACTATTTTCATTTTACAGTTCTGAACATTTTGAGCTATCGATAATTACATTTTATTCTTTTGAAAGCTTCATGCCGAAAGAAACACACCAGTTCCTTAAAACAAACACACAAAATTCCCAACTAAAGAACAGCTTTGATCCCACACCAGCAGGCAAGAGCTATATTTCATTCAACTGACAGACTAAAAATGCACTGGCATTTTTGCTTTATGATAAAACAGGCAGTAATGAAAACCCAACGGTGCCACAAAGCATGAAGGAGCATTACATGCCCACAGATGTTGCCTTCAACACCGAATTCCAAGGCAGAGGCCACAGCTGGGTAACACGAGCACACCACTGTGATGCACAACTGCCTCTCAGTGCAACGCTGGGCGCGAGCTAAGACCACAGCAGATGCTCTGCCCTCGCACCCTTCTCACCACCAGCAGCCCTGAAGCAGGGATTTGCATTCCTCCTTCTTCCCTTTGGGGTCCCAACACATAAAACCCACCAACCGGCCCCTTCCACCATCACTAGCAGGGTGCATTAAAAAAGCCAGAGACTAAGCAGCATGTTTATGGTGTTTCTGCAAAAAGCTGTTGCATAATTTTCAAAGATAAAGGCCCTTACATAAAAGTCAACACGTTCTCAGGAGGTACCTTAATTCTTCCGTGCTTTCAAAACTTGAATTTCACTGAATGAATAAAGCTTGCACAGAGGGTGCTGTGCAGCTGCAAAATCATACATGGTTGCAATCACCCACTGAAATCACTGCTACTGATACAGTTCATACTTCTTTAAAGCTATCTATAAGCTGGTTTAATTAAATATGGAACAACTGCAGGAAACTGCTTACAAGTAATGAAAGCTCCAGATATAGCTGGTCAGGGGATCTAGCACAGTAAACATTTTCAGTTGCAAAACAGCTCAATCCAAAACTGTGTCTTCCTACCATGTTGGCAATTTACATTCAACCATGCACAGGTACCAGGACAACATTTTTTACTAAGGTACAGTGTTCTTTCATTTTCCAAACGAAATTCCTTATTACATGTATCTGACAGCATTTAATAAAAACCTAAATACCTCTTAAACTCCTGGTTTAAAGGACGTTTCTTCTCCCAGAGACACTAATTACCACATCCCCACACTACCTATGTCCAGCTCAGGAAAGTAAAATGTGTACCACCAATTTCAGTCTTGTGCATACATCAGAGACAAAGAAAAAAAACAAGCTAAATAAAACCACTATAACTTCATATGGAAACTTTCGGACAGAGGTTTGAGAAGCACTATGTTCTGCAAAGTGTCCGAAATCTGGTTTGTCTAACTATTTAGTATAAAGGCAGTTCCCAAGGAGTCCATGTGTTAAAAACCCTTCAAAGTGAAAAAAGTTTAAAAAGCGATCCAGTGCTACATCACACACAAAGAGACAGCAGCCTCCCGAGAAAATGGTCCTCAAAGATATATTAAACATGCCACTCCATTAACAGACCAAAGATCAAAGACATTAAAATTAATACCCTTTTTTGGTTAAAATGTGACTGAGGAGTCTTTGAAAAATCCTTGGAAGGTCTCTCAGACGTGCTTAACCTGGAGGTGTTTAGACATAATGTGACTACTGTATTCACACGAGCCAGCCTCTCCAGCTGCTTCAAAACAATTTGACACACACAAACTACAGGAAACTTGGATTGAGAAGGATAATAGTTTTGCTCAGGCATTCCATAAATTGCACCGTAATTTGGAAACAATATGACAGGGGAAAAAAAAAAGAATCTTCTTTAATACTGATTCTGCATTGTATAATTCCACTAAAGAGAGATTCTCCTCTGAGTCTGTAATCAAAACTGGACCTGCCTCACAGACAGGCAGCATACCCAGCGCTAGATAAATGACCATTCGCATGTCAGGAGTGCCTGGGAACTTCACCCGCCAATTTAAGCAAGCTGCCAGGTTGTTAAAGCAGAAATCTGCACAAATCCAATTTCTCTACCACTTTTCCACCAAGCACACATTTTAAACAATAGACGGATGCTTAAACGTAGGGTTTTATGTTCTGACAAAGTAATTCTAAGGATGGCAGCCACTTCCCAGTGTGTAGGTTAAGCAAAGCCACAAGTACCAGAAAATCATCTTGAAAAAGTATTGCCAAATCACCTCTTGACAAAGCACTTTGTCAACCACAGGGCCGCTTCTCTCGAGCATTGTTGTTGGATTCTTTATACCAATGTCAGATATTGTGGGACAGTCTGGTGTGATTCGTACTAGTCATTTGGGTGACAAGAGGAAAACAGGTACACTCAGCATGCGTTCTAAAACATGTTTTCTATTTGGAACCCCAGAGCTCCGTCTTTCAGTCTTTGTGCATACAGATTTGATCAAAGGCACGATTCGTAACTGCCAGCGTCAAAATAACCAAATTCTACATCCACACGTTGCCAGCACAAAACCAACTAGCTCTCAGCCCCAAACAGGGCATTGGTTCCATTGCACTGGGAGCAATGGGACACTGTGCCACGGCATCTGCAGGACAATTACTAACGGTACCCCTCGTGATGCTGCCCCAGAGCCCACTGAAGGGATTTATTTCCTAGAAAGCCCAGTGAGCTGGGAAGCAGGACTGGAGCCCCAGGTGCTGCCTGCCCTCTCGCAGCCCCCTGCCCATCCACGTACCAGTACCCCCTCCAACCCTCAATAGCCCACACTGGAGAAACCAAGAAGGAAAAAAGAGAGAGAATGATGAAAGACAAAAGACTAGACAGTTAGGAAAAGAGGCAGAGTGCTGGAGGAAAAACGGTTGACCCTGAATAGTTATGTTTGTGAAGACAGCAAGTACCAAGGTAAGGTTACACAGAGACAAAAATTGAACACAAGCAGCAAGAATTTTAATTTTCACACACAGAAAAGGACAGGACCTCCACACACTGGATGGGTACGTACAACCTTTTGGAAAAGTTGTCCCAAATGTTAGTGACAGAGCACTCGGGTGCTGGGGGCACAGTTCCCTGCAGCCTTCCTGTGGCCAAAACACCCACATTCATTTATGAATGAAGCACCAAACTCTCACCTTCTCTATCAAGATGTAAACAGAAACACAGAAACAGACAGAAATACACAGCATACTCTAAGAGGCCTACCACTAAAAGAATTAAATAAAAATCAAAGGAAGCTTCTCTTGAGCTGAAGAATACTACACACCAGTGGCATGCACCAACATACATTTCTGAGGTTTGCATTAACTGACGAGACCACTGTTCACTTGCTTTTTCACAGACCTATTAGGAAATTCAGAAAGGCAACCGGCAATAGGGCCAGCTTTGCAACCCCTTGCAGTTCCAGGCCGGAGTCATTTAAATGAAAACTGGGAAGTTTGCAAAAGAAAACGGTAAGCGAAAGGGCGAGAAGGCACAGCTTCCGTATCCCCGCGTTTTTAGCGGTTAATAAAACGATTGCATTACATTTCATCGCCTGTCACCTACTGGGCCTGCTAGAGCTGTGCAATAAAGACCAGCGCCTGTGCCGTTCTCAGGCGGAAAGAAATAAAGTAGCAGTGAAATAACCCGCCAGGACCGGATCGGGCAGGCTGCTCTCCCGCGAAGTTCGGAGATGCCGGAACGCACGCTGCGGCAGCGGGAGATGCCGAAGGGGCACCGGGGAGCGGAACGGCCTCGACCGCTGCATGTGCTGGCCCCGGCGC
>NW_008587523.1:0-6253 GCF_000691845.1 Merops nubicus
AGACCCCCCTGTGTCCCACGACCTGGAAGTCCTGACCTGTCCAGCAGTGCCAGGACTCGGTACCCACCAGCCCCGCGATGCCAGGCGGCCTCGGCCACCCCCCACAGGGGCAGCAGCAGAGGGGAAGGCTGCTCAGCAAACAGCCCCCCGTGAACCCCGAGCTCGGGGCTCTCCGAGCGTGATGCCACCACGCCAGCCAAGGTGGTGCAGAGGGTGATGCTCCCGGGAGGAGCCGGGAAGGGCCTGGGAAGGGAAGGGAAGGGGCAGGATGTCTGTGATGCAGAGGGGCCCAGAGTTAGTGCTGAGCTGTGCCAAGCAAGGCAGTGGTGGCCTTGGCCCCCCAGCTCCACGTGGTCCTTCACCCCACCAGCTCCTCGCCCTGAACCTCAGCTCTGGGACTAACACAACACCACATGGAGCATCTAAAACTCCAGCGAGGCCACCTGGACCAAGTGGGATCCCACCAGATTTTAGGTCCCTGGTGGGGGTAATTAAGGCAAAAGCGATGCAGGATTTAAAAACTAAAACCTCTGCACTGTGAGTCCTGCTCTCTGCTGGTGGAGCTGGGTCCAGCCAAGGTGCCCAGATGGGTGGGTGATCTCCAGGCAGGGACGCAGCGAGCCTAGAGGTGTGTGTCCATGTACCATCCCCGGCAGGGCTGGGAGCATGTGGAGCAGCCAGCCCTGCTCCAGACCTGGCTCCCGTCCAAGCCCTGGCTCCCGTCCCGCTGGGATTTGGTCCTACAGAACCAGACTCCCTGAGCCGGGTATCTTTGGTTCCTCCAGTGGAGGCTGCATAATATTGCAAAAAAAATGACCCCCAAAAAACAAAGACGGAAGGGATTAGTGGAGAGGGTTGAAGAAATCAGTGTGGGAAAGGGAGGAAAGGGGGGAAGTACCTATAAGTTGTTTTTTTGGACTAATTCAGAAGCACTCTCCTGAGATGCTGGTCTGCTTTGCAAGATGGACACAGTTCAGCCTTCACTGCGTGTGGTGGTAAAACACCCTCTGGAATTCGGGTTTCCAAACCTCTGCCTTTAGAGCCCTTTTAAGGCGTGTGCTGAGTCACAGCTGAGCACCTCCAACCTCACCCCCTGAAGAGTCCACGGCACAGGGGGCGGCCAGAGCCCCCCGCCCCGGGGGATGCTAATTCCCCGGCACGCAGAGGACGAAGCCCGAGCGGTGCCTGGTGAAGTCGGGCTGGGGCTGGTTGATCCTGGTCTCCACGGAGACGGTGCACTTCCTCCCGTGCAGGCTGCAGGGCACCGGGTTGGTGACGCTCACCTGCAGGGCACGCTTCTCCCTGCGGGCAGAAGGGAGCAGAGCAGTCAGGGGGTGGGGAGAGGGGCTCTGGGGAGAGGACTCATCCTGCGGGGAGCTGAGCACGCAGCGCTGGGCCAAGCCTCGGCTCGGAGCCTGGGTTTTGGGCTCCCACCCACGGGACTCTCCCACCCAGGGGCTCTGGTGTCAGGATCGGTGCCGGTGGGGGAATTTCGGGTGAAGCCAAGGGTCGGGGGATGGGGCTCGCCAAGAGACCTCAGGAGTGATCACTGCCAGCCCAGCAGTGACAGCGGTGACAGCCACCACCCCGGGCTGAGCTCAGGGGTGACAGGACAGCCAAAGGAGCCTGGGTGGGGTGGGGTGGGGTTGGGTTGGGTTTGGTTGGGTTGGTTTTCCTCCAGGCAGGGGAGGACAGACACCTCACCACGCAGCCTCCCGGGCTTGGAGCAGCTGCTGGCACCAGCGCTGGGACACAACTGAGTCACCACAGACTGTCCCTCAGCATTTCAACCCTTCAGCCCAGCTTTGGTGCCAAAAAGGATTCTCACGAGTGACATCAGGAGCTTCTGCCACCCAAAGGGGTTTTTCCTTGGCTGTTTGGTCACTGCCAGTGGGGGACATCGGGGCAGCATGGCCAGGAGGATGTCCCCCCATGCTGAATGCCATCAAAGCCAGTGGTTTATATCACAGGTAACTTTCCTTGGGCCATAAGCAGAGACATGCCTGGCTGCTCCCCTGGGCAGGGCTGCAGATCAGATGTGGCCAAGCTGGTGCCCGAGCTCCAGCCATGAGCCCTTCTCACCAGCAAAGCCATCAGGAGGCAGGAGAAACGCCAACAACAGATCCTGAGTCAGCCTGGGGAAGTGGGAAGAGACATCCAAGGACTTGGCCCTTGGGAAAACTCTCCTGCCACTTCATCTACTCTTCAACTCCCTGAATTTCCAGCATTTCTGAGTGACATGCCTAGTGCTGAGGGCCATAGTTTAGTGGTGACCTGGGCCAACAGCTCGACTCGATGCCCTTAAAGACCTTCTCCAACCAAAAGGACCCTGTGATTTCAGGCTTCTGGAACACCAGGTGGTTTAAAGACTCGGTGGCAGCGACTCCACCTCCCCTCCCGATGCCCTGAGGACACCAGGAGGATCTCCCGGGCTTCTCTGGTTTTGATTCCTTAGCACAGACCCTCTGAGACACGTCATGTCCACTCACAGCTCCTGGGGGGGCTCTGGGGGGGCTGCACGTGGAGCCCTCACGTTGCCCCAGGTATTTAATGCTTATTTCCTCTTGCCTCAGGGAGCTGAAATCCCGGCTTAGCCGCCTATTTTTACTGTGTCTTAGCTGTGCACTCAGAAGAGCCTCTCAGGAGAGTCCATCGGGGGCCCAGGGGCAGGCTTAGCACCGAGGGGCTGTAGGAAGGAAAAGTGCCAAGGACCTTCCTCCTCCTCTCCCACAGCCACCATCAGATCACGGGTTTGAAGACGGGTCTGTGGCTGTTCAGTCAGACTCTGCTGACCCATCTGCCCAGCACTGAGGAGCCCAGAGCAGGAGAGAACATCACTGAGTTCAGAAGAACATCATCACTGAGTGCTGGCCACAAGCAGGAGCCAGGCATGGACACCAGAAGGTCTCAGAATCATAGAAACCAAGCGTGGTGGGGCTGGAAGGGACCTCTGGAGATCACCCTGTCCAACCCCCTGCTCCAGCAGCTCACCCCCCGCAGGGTGCCCAGGGTCACACCAGCCACGTTTGGGATCTCTCCAGCCTCTCTGGGCAGCTGCTCCAGGATCCAACATCCTCACAGGAAGGACTTTCTTCTAATGTTCAGTTGGAGATCTTGATGTATTTTGAGCCCTGTGGTTGTGGGGCCTTCAGCAAGAAGCTGAGTGTCTCTAGGTCCCAGCTCCTGCTGGCATGAGAACCACCTAACCACAGACCTACTGATCACTGATGTTACTCTGGGACAGTGGACTCTGGAGAACCACAGAATGGTTTGGGTTGGAAGGCAACTTAAAGATCATGTAGTTCCAATCCCCTGCCATGGGCAGGGACACCTCCCACTAGAGCAGTTTGCTCACAGCCCGATCCAACTTGACCTGGAACATTTCCAGGGATGGGGCACCTCCAACCTCTCTGGGTGGCCTAAGCCAGGGGCTCACTACCCTCATGGTGGAGAGTTTTTTCCTTACATCTAAGCTAACACACCCTTCCTTCAGTTTGAAGCTGTTATCTCTTGTCCCACCACCACACTCCCTTGTAAAGGTCCCTCCCCAGCTTTCCTGTACATCCCCTTTAAGTCCTGAAAGGCCACCAGAAGGTTCCCCTGGAGCCATCTCTTCTCCAAGCTGAACAAGCCCAGCTCTCTCAGCCTGGCCTCCCAGCAGAGGGGTTCCAGCCCTTGCAGAATTTCTGTGGCCTCCTCTAGACCTGCTCCTGCTCATACTGGAGGCCCCAGAGCTGCACACAGTGTTGCAGTTGGGGTCTCACGAGAGTGCAGCAGAGGGGGAGAAGAGGAGCACCAGAGAAGATGCTCTGATCTTTGCCTGGGTAAACCAGGGCTTCACTTGCCCCACCACGTTCTCCAGATCCCACCATGGCAGAACTCATTCACACTTGATCATCTGTGCCTTCCTCCATGTGAGAAGAGGTTCCAGCCTCAGATGCTTTTGCTAGGGGAGCAGGATGGTTCCTGAACAGCTTCCTGAGAACAATCCCCTCTGCAAGTCCACACAGGGGTCACAAACCACGTCCTCTGTCTTCAACACTGGGCAACACAGCACTGAACCCGGGCACCAGCTCCACGTGCTGGGACCTCTGTCTGCTGCTCTGCTTGGTCAGTGGCCAACAGGGAAGAGGTTCAGGGAAGGTCAGTTTGGTTTCCAGTCACAGCAGCATCACATCTGCTGGTGCAGTGGCAGAAGGGGGAGAGGACAGCTGCTGGCTGCCCTGGAGAAAGTGGTTTATTTATTGGCTGTGGAGGGAGGGAAGAGCTGCCTGCCTCAGCTGGTAACTGTGGCTAAAAGACCTTCCAAATCCCACCACTGCAGCAAGATGTTACCAAGCAGCACAGCTGGAGAGATGCTTCCTCAAGTTCCTGCAGAATTTACATCCCAAAGGAGGAGACTGAGGTGGAGATGGTCCAATATAATCCTGGAAGGCCAACAAGCCTTCCACAGACAAGGGCAACACACACTGAAAATGCCCTTTGAGGATCATTGGTGCAATACCCCAAAAAGCACCAAAGGCAGAGACAAGTCCCACCTCCACTCAAACTTGGGCTAAAAACTGAGTTTTTGCTGCTTCCTCTGTCCCACCACAGTGCTTTGTGCTTCTACCTCTCCACCTTGGTACAGTAACTCAGCCAGGAAAAGGACACTGAGGTGAAAGTAAGGGAAGAAAGTTTGCATTGTTGAGTTTTAATCTTGGGAACACACATCTATTCACCATCCACGCTCTGAGCCCTGAGGTACTTCAATGGTTGCTGCTGTTTTAGGGCTATTTATGAATAATCTAGTTACTTACAAATAATATTCTGGCCTTCCACCAGTTTAAAGGACCCCTTGGGTTTCACAGTAGAGGTGTAAGGTCTTGTCATTCAAAGACTTCAGGGCAGAACTGGATGTATTTGTGACTATCTTGCTGTTGAAGACACTGCCACAGTTCAGAGAGTTAAGGGCCATGCCCAAGGCCACAGAAAACAGTGTCAGAATGAAGAGCTAAGCCCACATTCCCCAGCTTTCGAGCTCTGTCCTTTCCCCAGCTGAGTGACGTGCCCCAGCAGCCCAGCCTCTCCTCTGAGGCAGCAGATCTGCTGGATTCAAGGATCCTGTGCTGACTGAGACCCAGCTTCTTATCAGGAGCCACATCCAGCTCGTCCCTGTTGAGCAGGCAACAGCCACCTGCATGGCACGTCCTCAGAAGGCAGCTGGGAAGCTTTGGGTGCCTGGAGGAGACCCCTGGCACTGACAGCCCCCCGCAGAGGTGCTGGGTCTGCCAAGGGTCTGCCAAGGGTCTGCCAAGGGTCTGCCAAGCCCTCCTGGAGACCCAGCAGCAGGACAGGCAGGAGCCTCCGGAGCCGGGACCAGACTGACCCTCACTACAGGCTGCCCTGGAGAATTCATTCCAGACACCAGCTTCTATTTTAATAACCCCTTCACAGGCTCCCGAGACACTTCTGCTGTCTCTCTTGGACAGACACACACCTAGGAGACCACCCACAAGCCCTCAGAGCTGCTGTGGGCACCAAGCACAGCTCTGCCCGTGACCAGCCCCGTCTGGTGGCAGCTCTGGCTCCTCACCAAGCCCTGGTGTAACCTGCCCACCCACGGGAGTCAGGGCAGTGGGGACAAAAGGATGGATGCTGCTGCTGGGCACCTCCTGGGAAAAAAATGACATTTTTAACAATGATTCCATTAGAAGAGACAGCGAGAGGCAAGTGCTGGCAGAGACTCTGCCCCAGCCCCCAGCAGCCAGGCGTGGAACGGGAAGGGAAAACCAGGGAGCTTTTGTGGGAGGGTCAGGAGGGACCCCAGCACTGCCAGGGAGCCATGGGATAATTTTGGTATTTAATAAATCACATAATTTCTTTATATAATAAACCACACGATAATTTCTGTATATAATAAACACCATGATAATAGCTGTATTAAATAAATTGCAGGATAATTTCTGTATATAATAAACACCATGATAATACCTGTATTAAATAAATCACAGGATAATTTCTGTCTATATATAATTCCTATCTGTATATATATAAAGCAAATGATAATTTCCACACACAATAAACGCCAAGGTGTTGGTGGTTTCTGTACACACGGATCTTTCTATCTAACTGCAAACATTATTTCTGCTGCCCCCTCCATCAAAGAGACAGAGATCTGCTGGAATGAGCCCAGAGGAGGCCACAAAGATGACCCAGGGGCTGGAGCATCTCTGCTCTGAGGATGGGCTGAGGGCACTGGGGTTGTTCAGGC
>NW_008587523.1:6541-7740 GCF_000691845.1 Merops nubicus
GGGGTTGGGATGGGAGGATCTCTGCGGCCCTTCCCAACCTCAGCCAGTCCCCAATTCTCCGATTCCTTCCTGTGCTCCAGCCCATCCCCACACCCCAACTGCCTCTAGCAGCCCCTGTGCCCGAGGAGTGCCCTGTGCTGGGCAGAGGGGTGAGGTGAGGGGGGTGGGCAGAGCCAGGGCCCTGCCAGAGCAGCCCTGGCACCCCAGGGACAGCCACCCAGGGAAACGCTGCCAAAAGGGAAACCAGCAGGGCAGAGGTGACTCCAAGTGGCCCGGGGCTGCTGGCCCATGAAATACGGGAGGTTTGACTGAGCATTTAACCCAGGACCTCAGGGGAAACACCGGCCCAGGCCCCGGCCTTTGTCAGTGCTGGTGATGACACCAGAGCATCCCTGTCACCAGCCAAACAGGGAGGGCAGAGAGGGGAGAGGGATCAGAGGGGAAGACAGTGGTGTAAGCCCAGAATGTGAAATAAATGTATCGTTAAATAAACGCTGAACATCCCAGATGCTTCAGAGCAAGCACGGGTGACCTGGAATGCCTTGCAAGGAGCTCTGATAGGCATGAAAATACAGCAAAGCTCTTCAACTCTCATCTCAACCTCTGAGATATTCTTCCTTGGAGCTGGGAGCTCTGTCAGGAAGCCCAGTGGGCTGCAGAGCTGGGCTCACACCGGGCCCAGGGACACTGGGGTCCAACCACTGCTCTGGAGATGCCAGCCCAGCAGTGATGGGGCTGGGAAGGGAGCAGAGGTTGTGCAGCTTTGCCAGGGTCTGCCTGGCTATGGACACACCAAACGCACCCACGGGGCAGGGAAGGAGCATCATCTGCAGATGATACCCAATCGAGTGGGAGTGTGGGTCTGCTCAAGGGTGAGGAGGCTCTGCAGAGGGTCTGGCCAGGCTGGATCAATGAGCTGAGGACAATGGGATGAGGTTCAAAAAGGCCAAGGGCCAGATCTTTATCCTGGGTCGCAACAACCCCAGGCAACACTCCAGGCTGGGGAAGAGTGGCTGGGAAGTGCCCCAGGGAAAGGCCCTGGGGGTGCTGGGTTGGCAGCTTGCTGAAAGCAAGCCAGCAGTGTGCCCAGGTGGCCAAGGAGGCCACCAGCATCCTGGCCTGGATCAGCACCAGTGTGGCCAGCAGGAGCAGGGCAGGGATTGTGCCCCTGGACTCAGCACTGGGGAGGCCACAGCTTG